>NW_028139934.1:0-39424 GCF_965202585.1 Thalia democratica | reverse complement strand
TTTACTAAACAAATGAAACTTGAATTAAAAATTAGTGTTAAAACTGATGCAAATTTACAAATGATAATTTATGAACTAGTTTGTAAATCAGATAAATGAAAGTTTTTAAAAAACAATATTTTATTAAGCACCATCCTTCCAGATAAGACGATTACAAATTGTTTTCAAAAGAAAATGGGTGTTTATAACAAAATTATTTATAACAGTAATATATTAGTTTTAAGTACCTTGAAATATAACTTAACATAGTTTACATTTAGGTAAACAAGGTAAATCCAAAAAGAATTTGTGATAATTAATATATGCAACCTTACCAGCTTTTACTAATAAAATGTGAAATACTTAATTTAAAAACATATATTACTTGTACTTATTCTGATTTTTTCGCTAAAAATACTATTTTTAATTGAGAATGAGATAACTACTTACAGTTAATCATTAAAAATACAAATCAGCTAACTGAAATAGCTGTCCAAACTGAAAGAACGTGAAAGACTCTAATAACAAAAAATAATAATTTTCTTTATAAAATTCAGATTGTGATGATAGTTGTGGTAAGCGTAGATTGAAATAAGTACATAAGTAAATATATTTAATACATAATCACCGATTTTTACGATCGGTGTTTTCTCATTTACTAGATATTTTTTACTGTTTTTCTTTCTGTTTAAAAAAATACTCTATAAATTGTAAAACTACATTTTTAAGACTAAGTCTATTTTAAAACTACATACTTCAGAGGTGTGCATTTAAAAATTTTGTTTTAACTTGTTCTACTACATCTACATTTCAATTTTTCCTGTTGTAATTATTTTTATTCTAGAGCACTAATTTACTGCTAGTCTTTTCATCTAAAGGTAATAATCTGTATATAAATTACCTACCTGAAGACTATGAAGTTTGAACTAGGTTTCAACAAAAGTAATGTTTAGCAGTTATTATTGAAAATAATCTATTTTAGTAATTACTTTTATTATATTTTCATATATGTTTTATAACTTGTAATGATGATTTTAACAAAGTTATTTAATTAGATTCATAGGTTTGTGCAATATAAAAACAATAATACAAAAACTTAAACTGCTGTTTTGAAAGTATGATAAGTTTATTATAAAAACTAAGTTATTGAATATGTGCTAATTAAAAGAAATTCTTTCAAAATCGTCAAAAAAATACAATTTTATAATTAAGATATATATATACCACAGCTTAGTAATACGAAAATAGCATTATTTTTATATAATTATAAGTAATATTTGTTTATCAGCTAACTAGTATAAACTGCAGTTTCACTCGTTTAGACTTTTTTTTTTATATATAAATTCATAAAACCATTTGAATTTTGCGTTTGTGTTCACATTATATACATTACATTAAAAAAAATTAATAATTTTTACATAATTTTATTAGTTGCTAATATTATTATCTTTCTTATGTTTTCTTTCTGTAACCTTTTATACAAAAGAAGTTCATAGCTGGTTTTTTGAGTACTAACTTTTTATTATTTATTTTCACCTTAATAGGTAAATTTAATCAGATTTTTAAGGCAAATTAAATTAAGTGTTAAGACCACTTCTAAGCTGACTAAACTAGCTATCTAAACTGTAGTAATTAATAATGAATTATAGTACTAGTTTTTTTTCTTAATTTATAAATTAACATTAGTATTTGTTATTATTTGGGTTAGTGATTATTTACGCGTTAAAACACTTATTTAATATATTTAATTACATCTAGTTTCGCAACCAAACAATGTATAAATATTATAATTGTTTGACTTTTAAATTAAACATTTTCTATATCAAACACCAATATACAAAATAACTCGACAAAAGTTAAAACTGGGTAAAACAGCAGTTTAATTTGCATTTATGTAAAACTAAAAAGTTTTTGTAACCTGATATATTTTTTAATATACTTCAATGTCTTCAGTTAGGTAATTTATATACAGGATATTATCAATATATTCCAACAAACGTTTATAACACGGTTAACTTTAAAGTTTTTATCTAATCAATACTACTAGATAGATAAATGTTTTGATATTTTGTACAGTTATTCCAGAGAGCTGATAATTAATTTTTATATTGTTTTAGTAAACATTATCCTTATACTCAAATTTCATGCAGAAAAACATTAAGTATAAGGATAATGTCTAGTATAAGGAAAAGTCAGCTTTGATTGATAAAAAGTATTTAATTATAAAATATTTATAAAACTTGTACAAGTAAGTTTAAATAAAAGAAAAACAAATCAAAATTAGCATAGGTCTTATATAAAGGTTTTTACAATTACGTTGGTGTGTAATATTTATTATATCACAGTTTTTTTTCTGAATTTTTTCTAAGACACTAGCCTTAAAAAATTATAGATGTTGAGATACCTAAATTGATAGACAATTGTTGACATAGTGCGTATGGGTATGTTTTATAACGAAATTTTACTTATAGTTTAAAATATTTTCATCTGTTTGAAAATATTGATACAAACAAATAGTTTTAATTCATTTTTAATGAAAACTGTAAAAATACAATTGTTTTTCAAAAATTTCCATTAGGTTTTAGTTTATTTCAATTCAAATTAAATAAGTAAAACTATTTTAGTCAACTTTATAATAAGTACTTAATAAAATTTTAGGTTGTTAGTTAAAAATTTATACATAAATTATGAAAAAATGATTACACTTAAAAGTTATAAAGCAACTATGTATTATTAAAAGTACTAATATTGTACGTTAATGATTTTTATCAGCTAACTAGAATAGCCGTACAAACAATCACTTTTTCAAAAACTCTTTACTAAAAAATGTATGCAAATTTATTTTACAAAGTGTAGTATAGATTTGTAAATATTTGAAAATTGCGTTAATGTTTATCTGATTAAACTCTTTTTATAAGTAAGATATTAAAAAAATTTTTGAGAATTAGATATATGGGTGCAGTTGAAACAAACCTTCTAGAGTAGATTTAGGCAATTTCTGGAAAACTAAAAAATATTTTATTATTAGAAAAAAAAAGTTTACAAACCTGTTGTGAAATCAATCAAACAAATCTTCATGTATTTTGAAGAGGAGCCATAAATTGAATATATGTATACTGTTTGTAAATTTTTTTTTGTTTTGTTTCTCCTTGTTTCAAAAATTTACAGAATATACATAACAATTTCAGTTTTAGCTTAAAGATTATGGAATTAGGGTCGTTTTTCAGATTTAAGTCATTGTTTTTCAAAAACATATATTTCGTTTACACCGTATACAAACTATCTTTTGTTATTCGATCTTTTAAAGTATAACTTGTTTGTAAACAAATAAAAATTATTAATTAGCAAATTTAAATAGCTGTAGTTGCTAATAGTCCTAATTTTACAACATATTTTCTATTTAGATAAAAAAATATTTAAAAAAAGTTATATTTTTTTGTAATAATGTTTGAAAACCTTAAGCAAATGTTTAGTAAATAGTTTACCTAAATTATTTAATTTAGATTTATTTAAAAACACATTTTTCTATGTAATGTTGCTTATAAACTGAATATTCAGTTGAGATTTTAATAATAAATGTTACAAATTTTTATGCCAAAATATACTGTATGAGTCTAAATGGTACTTAAAAATAAGCGCTAACAATAACAAAGCGTGTAAAAAAGTTTAAAAAATTTACGTTAATATCTTAATTGCTAAGAGATATACAAAACTTAGTTTTAATTTTTGTATGATAAAGTTAAGTTCAAAATAATTTAAACTATTAAAAGAAATTCATTGATAAGTATAATTTTACTATTTAGGTTATTTACTAAAACTCAACATTTCAAAATTCAATTCATTATTTATTAATACTATTAAAAGTTAGTTTTTTTTTAATTATATATACAATTCTTTTATTTTACTATTTAGGTTATTTACTAAAACTTAACATTTTGAAATTCAATTCATTGTTTATTAATATTATTAAATGTTAATTTTTTTTTAATTATATATATAATTCTTTTCATTGATACTATCAACTAATCTATTTTTAATTAAAAACGCAACTAATCTATTTTTCTAATACTGTAGTAAGATTTGAAATTTATAAAAACTGTGTATATTTACATTGCTCAGCTTAGTAAGTTAGCTATACAAACTTTGTGTTTTATATATTAATTAAATGTTGGAATTATTAGATGTTTAAACTTTATCACGTGGTTGAACTATTAAAAAAATATTTATAAACAAATATCATTAAACCGATCAATTATTCATTTAATTGTAATTAAAGAACACTTAAATTCTGTTATGCTATTTTTTGAAATTGACTAAAGCATTATTTAGTTATAAGATAACAAATAACATTTACGATTTTTTATCCTTTAGTATTGTAAAATATGTAAAATATATTCAAAAAAAAATAGTTTATAATACTACATCATTAAATTTTGAGATAATACACGTATCATTCTAAGAAAGTTATCAAACTTATCTTATCCAAACAGTTAATACTTTGAAGATATATATAAACTGTACAAGTTCTTGTGGGCATGGAAGAAGTCTTTTATTTCGTTGCATTCTTTTATGACTTAACTAAAAGGACTGAATTTTACTCAACTCATTCAGACATTCTTTTCATTAGTTCTAAGAATAAAGCTAAAGTTTGTTTATATATTGTGAAACAATCTTAAATTTTAACTATTTCATTTAAAATTAAACTTTTATTATGTTAAATAGTATAAACGTTTGTATATTTAGTTAATACATTTATGTAGAAATAAAACTTTATTGTTTTCATAGAATAATAAAATTATCTTTCAAATTTATGTAAAACAGTTATGTTTTATTTAGTTGTATAAACATTTTCAAATGCAATTAAATAAAAAAAATAAATATTTTCTATAATTTGTTGTCTAACGAATTTATAGTTTGTAGCTAGTTTATGATAATATGTTAATGGTTTCAACTTGAAAACGACACAAATCTAAACACTTTACATTGGATAATCATATGTAAAGGTTTCATAAATCTAATTAAATATTTGAATTGTAGCTTCAATGTGGTTTATAATTTTACTAACTAGTTTTCATTATAAAATTTCAATTTAAGTGTTCTTACTTATAAAACTTTACGCTTGACCAGTTTTAATTGTAAACTAAAAGAATTAAAAAAAAACTAAATAAAACTCAATGTTTAATTTCACATTTTTGTTTGCAAATAATAACAAATGACTAGCTAAACTATTTTTTTTTGAAACATTAGCAAAACAAATGTTTATTCATTTTTTAAATTTTTATGTTATAACTTATATTTAAAATAAAAATACCGTAGAATTGAGTTCTTTACAAACATATGTAACATATTAAGATATATCAACAATAAAAGGAACAATCTTTATGAATGTTCATTACCACAGAGTTTGTACAGCTATTCAGTAAGCTGATAATTCTAAAAAATATTTTAGTTATATATTTAATATTTTTTACTTTACCACCATATTAATACAGTGCTTCCTCGCTAATCCGGTCCTCGCTAATCCGGTTCCTCGCTAATCCGGCCGGTTTTAGTCGAGAAGTTGACTTATTTACATTAGCGTTTTAGCGTTTAATTTAATTTTACTTCGAAAAAGTATTCAATTTACGTTTTATAAGTATGCAAGCAGTATATGGTTATGTCATAATAAAGTATCATTTGTATAATCTTAAGTTTTTTTTCATACTTTTCCCGCTCAGTTGTAATAAACTTGTTTATTATTCATTTGCAATTTTCCTGTCTTTGCTAAGCAAGTTATACTTTAATATACTACAATCAACATTACTGGTTAAAAAATGGATAAGACAGCAAAGAAACGAAAACGCGTTCAACTAACAATTGAAAACAAGTTGAAAGTTTGCGAAATGGCAAACAATAATGTGCCTAAAGCTGTTATAATGAGCCAGTTTAACATTGGTAAGTTAACTTTAAATGACATTTTGAGAGGCGAAGAAAATTTCAAAAAGTTTAAAGCCGAAAAGGAGGAGCTGGGACTAATTGGAGCTGTTAAAACGGTAAAAAAAGTAGAGGGAGGTGTCTTTGACAAGCTAGACAGCGCCCTTTACATTTGGTTTCGTCAGGGACGTGAAAAGGGTTGTCCAATAACTGGCCAATAATTGTCCAATAATTTGGTTATATACATTCATAATATAACTAAGGTAGATAATTTGTAAAAAAAGCGATATTTTGTTCTTATCCGGCCAAAGGCAAATCCGGCCGTATTTTCAAAAAAATCTTGCCCAACTTGGCCGGATTAGCGAGGAAGCACTGTACTTTAAAATCACGTCTATAACTACCTTGCTGATTAAAAAACGATTTTACATTGGTCAACTTTAATGACCAGTTTCAGAAAAAAATGAACTTAAATCAAGTATTAACATAATTTGATAACCAATATAGAACTTAAAAATATTTTACTTAGTACCGAAGAGCAACAAAAACGTTGTTAACCAATATCAAACCATTAAACAAAAATTACTTCCATTACTAACAAGCAACTGAACTTTTAAAACTATTACTCAAGTTAAAAAACTAAAAGAAGAAATTTAACCCGGTATATACTTAAAACTTAAAAGAATAAAAAAGTGATTTAAAACTTAAACAAAGTATGAATTAAAAGACATATAGAAAAACATTTAATAATTGATAAATAAAAGCTTTCATAGTCACATATTTAGTGAACTAGATATTAAAAAAAGTTATAAATTTATGTTTATTTGAATAAAACTGAAATAAAATATAAAAGATTTTAGAAATTTGTAAAATTATAATTTTGAGATGGTCAAAAAATCGACTGTAAAAAAATTGTAATTAGTTTTTAATCGCTCAATGCAAAATCAATAATTCTTTTATAACTTGTGTTTATCATCAAAGAGTTTTGAAAATGTTCCAATTTTCTTGTTCGTATAAACTTATTTAATTTCTTAACCAAAACTTTATAAAATCAAATGTTTAATGAAATATTATGAACTGAAAATGTTTGTGAACAAAACAGATAGTTTACTTAGTTGACATTGTAACTAAAAACTATAAAAAAATAAAATTTTAATTTTTTTTTCACTTTTTAATAGTAATATTTTAGGCAATTTTTATATTAACAACTACCTAATGATAAATTTTTATTAACTAGCTAAGTAGAATAGCTGTAAAAACTAACTCAGAAAATTTCAACCAATAATACATTGATCATAATTTATATATATGTTACAACCGGCCTTGCGTTAGTGGCAAATTTGAAAAACGTCACACAATGTTTTGTTTAAATATACACATTTGTTTTAAAAATTTGTATATTTTTTTTAAATATTTACTTAAAAGTAAAATGTTTAAATAATTTGTTTTGCTAAACTCTTGCACGCAATTTTTTCTCCTAAAGGTTTTTTCTTCTATAAACTTAAATAAATTTTGCTTTTATCGACAAAGATATAGCAAAATACACGTATTTAAAGCCTTCATGGTAAATATAATTAATGACCTAATTTTTAAACATGAGTGTTTTTTGACCACTTAATTTACTTAACAAAAATAAGTTTATAATCTAATACCATCATGATATCTAGAAAGTCTATTCTTATACGTTCAATTACTTTTTAATTGTTTGCTTGAAAGGTTTTTGTGATAATTAAAAGCAATAATTCAATTAATCTCAGCCATGTTTATGAAGCTCTTAGAAACGCTGTAGAAGTTGGTTTTTTGTTTTAGATTTCATTAAATACATGTTTATAACAAATAGTCTGATAGGTTTCAGCTCTTTGATGCTGAAATCGAAAACTCAATCAAAACGTCAAAAAGGAAGTGAAGTTCTTTTTTATTCAATCCTCAATGTTTCAGAAAATTTGTTAAAAATTTGTCATATGTTATAAAATGTTTTTGCTTAATAAAAAAGTAGTACATATATAAATACAATTATTATTGAAAGAAATTTTCCGATAATTTTTGTAGTAAACGTAAAAGTGCATATTGCCTACGTATGTAACTCAGTAAACATAATTAAAAATTATCATAATCAGTTTATACATTTAATCTATTATAATGGTAACAAAATCATAAAATTAGCACTCTTAAGCAATACAAAAAGTAAAAGGTCTTATGTAAAATAAATTTATCAAAATTAATAACTTGAAAAAAAGTTATAAAACAAAAAAAATCAACATACTAGAAATTATTAAAAAAGTTAAAGATCGACTTTGTTTTCTCTTCGGAATGATAAAAAACCATGAGTTTTAGTTTGTAACTACACATTGATAACATATCTAAAATTTTAATAGTGGGTAGTAGTATTTGTCTAAAATGATCTTAAAAATTATAAATTATTAGCTGTTTAAATTAAAAAAATAATTTTAAACAAACGTTACAACTTTCTAAAATAGTTGTTACCATTATAAATAGAGATTGTTAATTTAATTTCATATTATTTTGTTACAATTAGTTCATATAAAACTGTTACAAATGCTGGACTGAAATAGGTTCATCTTATTTCAAAGCTACCTAACAAAATACCAACAGTTAAATATAATTTAGTTATAGAATATTTATAGTATAAACGGATCAAAGTTGTAGAACCCCATTTTTGTTGTTTCATAACTTTGCAATAAAGTTAACTTTTTGCATATGATACTTTAAAAAAAAATATTTTACGTTATACTCGGAAATCAAGATTAAACAAAATTTATTTAAAAAAACTGACATTGCAACCCACTCCTAACACCAATTCTAACAATATTTTAAAAATATCTTTAAAATACACTTACATACATTACGTATAAAACATTACAAACTGTTAATTTTTTTAAAAAAACTTAATGCATGTTATAGTCACAATTATTTTAAGTTTGAAGTTTTTGTGTTAAAGTTTTTTGTTGAGTTTGAACTTATTATACAAACATGTTGTACCCAAAAAAACAAATCAGTTTTAAATGTATTTTTGTTACGTTATACAATTTCTAATTTATAATATTTATATAAATGTCAGTTAGAATAGCTTCGTTATTTTTATTAAAAAAACCATCATTTAGTCATGTCGTAAACATAATAATTAATTTAAGATAGGATTACAGTTAAATAAAAAACATTTTCTAATGCTGTATATAAATGCTTTATTTTGATACAATGCTTGATTTCAAAAAAAAAAACGTAGCTTTAACACTTCTGTATTTATAATTTAAATATTCATACAGAAGTTTTATTTTAAGAAAAATAAAAACAACTTATATATTTCCTTAGAGAAAAACTTTATTACAACAACTTTACATTTTGTAAAGTAATTTTCGAACTTGGTTATATGTTTAAAATGTTTTGATATATCTAATAACTTATAAAACTAATTTAAACACCATTTATGTTAAATTAATTTAATCATATATGTCGTCATTGTATGTTACCTCTTGCTGGCACTGATCAGTGACGTCAGTTTTGTCTTTTACCGTACTACATTCAATATATTGGCAGGAAAGCTGGTATTTAATATCAGCAAGACATTTGGTATGATCGTATTTCATACAATCAACATAAACATCGGCGAAAATTTGTAGAGCTGAAGCCTGGAGTTTCTTATGCCATGAGACAAGCTCAACTTTAACTTATGTTTATGTTGAGAAAAATACAAGTATATTATTTGTAATTTTGGAACAGTTTGCTACTAAACTTTTCTGATCACCGTTATAAATATTAAGTCTAAATCAGGAGAAATTTATTTAACCTACCAGTCATTATTTCATGCTTTTATGCTAAAACACTGACATTTGCAAGAAAGCACAAAAAGATAATTAAAAAGTAGGAATGTAAAGTTATAGTTTATTTTCTAACATATTTATTTAAATAAAAATGAACATAAAGACTACAAATAAATATCGATATTTCTAATATTCAAGTTTTAATATAACTTTTATTATTTTTATTTTGATTACAACTCAAATATTCAGCTGTAGGGATATATAGCTACTTGTTTAAGAAGACAGCTCTAAAACAGAATTACAACCAAGCTTTAGCATAATTCTTTTTTTTAGCAGAATTCAAAATATAAAATATGGGTTTTGTCAAAAGAAAATTAGTATGTTTAACTTACTCGATTTACGAACTAATATATAATTTCAAAGAAAAACTGATTTTTTTTTCAAACATTATGAATTTGTAGTAAATTATTATTATTATAATCAAGTTAGCTGGTAAATTGTTGTTATAGGTTTTTAGGTTAAAAATTGATCACGTAAATGTATACTTTTTTAATTTTATGGCATAGTTAATTATAAGAAATTTAATATTTCGAATCGAACAAAAACTTAATAATTTTTTTCACTTTTTGTTTCAAAATTTTTGTACATAGTTTAAAACATTAATTTAAATAAAACATTTAACTCATTTTAACAACTTTAATAAATCTAAAAAAAATAAATCTACAAAACAAATTTTGTCTAAATTTTCTAAGATTGTATGCTCTACTTGTTTATTATTATGGTTAAAAGTAAATTGAATATTTGAAAAGAGTTTATGACATGAAATAAATATCTAGTTTAAGAAGTAACCGTAAAGGTGGAGTACATTCATAAAGTTTTAAACTAAGTTTGACGTTGTATTTAACTTAAAACACAAATGAAAAAATTTAACCAAAACCATAAATAGTTTTTATTTTTTATAATTTCGGCGAAACGCGCATTTCTTAGTTTTTACAGCGATCTCAATTATCTGAAAAATAAAATGTTTCTACACAGTTAGTTTTAATGTATGTATTTATTGAATTTTGTGTATTATAATGCATACCAAATTGTAATACTTCGTTTCTAAAATAGTTTATTATCGCATAAAACTTTTTTTTTTTTAAACTTTAATTGTTATGTTTATATTTAGTTAATCATTAGTATAATTTTTAGAATTCATGTTGTTTAAAAAGTCTTTGAATTTTAACCAGTAGGTTTAACTATTATAAATATAGCAAGTTATAAAGTTAAAGCAATTTATAACATGGTATAAGTCTGATTTCTACATTTTTAAAACTTTGTAAACTTAAAATTTACATATACAAAAAAAAAAAAAAGCATTTATCTTTTCTGATTTTGATTCCCATTTTACTTTGTTCTACTTTAAAAAAATCTATTTTTAAGTTTATACAGGCAATTTAGTATTAAGGCTGATCGTTTTTTAGATAAAAGCTTAAAAACATAATACAAAATGCATATTAATAACAGAAATCCTAAGCAGTAATCAAAACACTAAGGACTGTGATTAGTTGTAAAGTACTAGTAGTCTACATAACATAAACTATTAATATTTGATGTCAGTTTATTAAAACTACCTTTATTCAAGTCATAAAATAATTATTAATTAGATTTAACTTTTTTTTTAGATTTGATTTTCTGAGCCATTTTTACAGATGAAATAAATCTGATTAAATAGAAATTATCTAAGTTGATCTATTTTTAAAGTTGAATTACTGTTATAATGCTTACACAAAGCTCCAATATTTAAACAATGTAATATCAATAACAATATATATATACTTTTTTAATCTTAATTTCAAAGTTTAATAGTTTATAAAGCATAAACATTTTGTAAAAAAAAAACGTAGATGTACTACTTTAAACCATTAAATATAAGCTTTACTATATTTTTCAAAGTAGGTTTTGTTTTTAAACATATCCTAAGTCTATAACTTATTCGACCATATTTAATTTTGCTATTATTTCCTCTTTAATCTTTAAATATATTTTATTTTATTAATGATAACTAAATCCTACAAAAACAAATAGTGCTTTAAACAACAAAAAAAAAAAACTTTTTTAATATAAAGAAATTATTTTTTTAAGAAAAATTACGTTTTTAAGCAAAACGAATCTTTTAAAAGCAAACAGACGAAGATCTAGTGAAATTTGAAAACAAAATAGTATCTTATAAACTAGTAGAGCTAGAAAATTGTTAAAACAGTTTTAGGCTAACTCTTAATAAAACTTATGTTAATTAAATTTAACTTTAGCTTTATTGAAGTGATTGTGGATGCTATAATATATGTCATAAATATTTTATTTAATATATACTATTTTCAGTTTGACTTAAAATTTTAATTAGTTCACGTTAGAATTAATAATTATTTTTATCTTAACGGTAGTTATAAGTATAAACGTTGGTTATTTATCAAATTTTTAATATAGAATTGAATTTCTGTAGGTTCAAGTTTGATTTTAGTTCTAAAATAATTAGCATAATATTTACCTAATATTTTGTAATATAAACTTTTCATGACAAACTTGGTTGTTCAAGTTGTTTTATAAATATTGATCTAAATTTTTATTTGATTTGCTATCAATGAGTGTTAATTTAGATACTAATATAATTAACTAATATTTTAAACTTATATGTTAAATAATCACACCATTTCAAGTCAAATAGCTGAAATGTAAAACTATAAAAATTCAATTTTTTACATTTATTGACGTCATAACTTTCTACAACACAATTATAACTTACATATTTTTTAAATTAATAAACTGTCACTTGTTGATAAATTACTTCAACGTTAATGTTTTCAATTTTAAACCATAGTAATGGGTAATAGTAATTTTCTGTTAGAGTAGCGTATAAGTGCAATCGTAAAAATAACATAAAGGTGTCTAAGTTGTTATCAAAAAGTTAAGTGCTTTTGCAAAAAAAAAGCTACAAAATTATGTTGTTTTTTATTTAAGCGCTTTATTTGGTGCAACATTTTTGTTAATTTCACTTTTTTATACTGTGAATTTTACTTTTTTAAGAGCTAAAAGATACTACTATTCTTGTCATAGTTAGAAAAATAAAGACAAGTTTAAAAAAAGTACAATGTAGTTATTGCTTTTGATTAGTTCAATATCATCTTTAATTTTTTTGTATGTAAATCTTTTGTGTAAAATATCTTAAATACCTTTATCTTAATTATTGCTCGAAATTATACAACAATCATGATGTAATTCTTTAAATATATAACAACCAATAATTTATTAATTTAAAGAAAAACAATTACTGTGTGATACCACGAAGCGAATTTTGAAATTATCTGTGATAAAATAATAATGACAAAAACTACAGTGAATTTAAAATTTGTTTGAACAAAGTTTTTTTAATAAAAATAAAAGAAAAATAAAAAGACATTTACATAACTATTAATATTTTAAAGTAAATAAATATACATAATATTAATATAAGCTAAATATAAAGTTAATATAACAATCATACTTTAACACAACTGCTTAATCAAATTTAGTAATAAAAAAAAAACACTTAAAACATAATGAAGAACTATTTTGTCGTACCAATTTCTCAACTGACGTCTTAATTTTTACAGCAAATGTTGAACAACATATATTTGTTTAGTTATTCATATTTATTTAGTTTTCAATAGTTGCAAAGCTCAGATAATTTTTAAAAATTGATAGTCAATAAAAGTTAAACTGCTAAATAAACTCATCTAACTTTTAGTATATAATTTTAATCCACAGTAAGCTCTCGCTTATTTACATACATTGTGTCTACTGAAAAAATGCGTAAAGATACGAGAGATCGTAAAGATACGAGAGGTACCAAGTATACTTACTATAATGGCTGTTTTTTGATATTGCTTCTATTTAAAAGCAAGTTGTCGACTTTTCTACTTTCAACAATTTAATTACTTTATTTATAAATTTGAAAACAAAAGATAAAACTATACATATATGCATGAAAAAAAAGAATTTAAATTTTAAAAAAATAATAATTCTATAGAAAGTTTTTACAACTTTAATAATAAGTAGATTTTATCTTTATCTTTATTTACATGTGACTTACTTGAAACTTAACATTTATATTCTATTCTACTTAGCAAATTCAATTTATAATTAGTTAATTGTTTACAATTAAGAAATGGTGTGGTGTATGTATTTAAATTTGTTTCTATAGTCTTTTACGAAATTGTGCATTTGTTGCTGTAATGGACTTCTTCCTTGAACAAAAATATATAAAATTTAAGAGAAATGTTTAAAAAAAAAATTGTTTATGTTACTACAACTTTTTATTTGAAGTTTGCCAAGATTAGGATAAACATGTTTTGCATTGTACTAAAGTTACATAAATTGATTTTTTGAGTAGGAATGAAATTTCATGCCAAAAGATTTTGATGAATTGAATTTTTTATTTATTTAAAGGTATAAAAGAGGGGTTATAAGACACATATGCTATAAATGTCAAACCCATATAATACAATAGGCTCTTTCTGGAAGGCACAAACTAAAAATGCAAAAATATTGATTTAGTTAAAAATCATCCCTTGTTTTTTAAAGTTATTCACTTCAAATTTTTTAAATATATTTTGATAATATAAAATAAACCTAATTTGTGCAAAATAAAAAAAAAATTTTTTTTTATTTTAGACTTTTTAGAATTTTAAAATGCGTAACTAAACGAGTGTGCGTAGTGCGTAAAAAGGCGAGAGGTTACTGTACAGCTTATTAGTTATGTTTTGTTTTCACACTTTATTATAAACAAAACAATATTCACTTTTATATTAAGATATAAAGTTTTTATAATAAGTCTAAAATTAGTTTTTGAACAAATGGTATTTATATAAATATTAAAAAAAAAATAAACCTACTTAAGTTAAGAATTTTGATTGTTTCATTTAAAGCAAATTACAATAACATTAGGTTTATTAGTATCAATTAAAAGACTGCATTAGTTTTTGCACACGTAAAAAAATGTTAGAATCAATAATTATTTTTAGCTCAGTAATGTCTTTATGTATAAAATTTAAATTATCTTTTGTTTTAAAATATAGGTTTATTCTGCGCGATTATTCTAATTATAAAATGAAAAATTTTATAATTTAATATGATGAAATGAAAACGAATATTCCAACTATTTCGTCATTATACTTAGCTATAAAAAAATTACTTTTAACCAAGAAATATTATAAAAAAATAGGTTGAATATTGGTATAGTAACAATAATCTGTTTAAATAATCAACTAAACGTTAGTTTTGTAAAACACTCATATCAATGGTTAAAGTATTTTTTTTGATCACCGAGCTTTTTACCATTTGAAACAATATAGTTAATATTTATATGATCTTAAAATATATACTTTTATTATGCTAGTAAACACACAACTTAGTGCTACTGATAGCATTGTTATTCATGTAATAACAAAGTTAATTGTTTTTCAAGTACTTAATAAACAAATAGTTTTCAATAATAGCTGAATTAATTTGAAACTCTTGTTTTAGATGAAACTAAAGGTAAAGATATTTTAAATTTTTATGATTGTGATATCACTTTCTACACATTTGCTTTAAATATCAAACTAAAGCTTATTTTATATGTAGGTCAACCTAAATTTTTGTTTACCATTTTAAAGAGATACAAATTGCAGATTTACAGTTTGTTAAAAAATTTTGACGCTTTTTTGACTTTTCATCAGTCAAAAAAATGTGCAAAATATTTACAAACTAGTGTTAAAACAATTAATATACAATTTAATTTAATATCAAGATATATATATGTATATATTCAGTTATTTATCTAATTTTATAAAACTATAATTTATACAGGCTGTTTCACACTCCAATTTATACACAAACATTTAGCTCCAATTTAATTTATCGAACACTATCGATCAGAACTTTTTATAAAACCTTTAATATATATTCAGTTATATGTTTAAATTACAAACTATAGTAAAATTACATGTTACGTAAGTATTTGTACATTGTTAAAAGAAAAATTTATATTACTATTGAAAGTTTCTTAGTGTGTGGGTAATACCCGGTTTAGTTGATTGTTTGTTTGAAATTTGAATATAACGTTTAATTAAAACAGCTTCGCTATCTAAATCTTAAGTTTGTTTCTACATTATTTTAAAATACGAAAGTTGTTAACAGTTATTATTTCATCTTTTTAAATATTAAAATTACTAATGTGGTCAGATACAGCTGTTTTACCTTTTAAATGTTTTTTGACTCATTCTGTTAGTGGTCTTGAAGTCAATCCAATGTGATAAATGCTCTTATTTTTAGAGCATTTTATATTTGTAAAGCACGTTAAATTTCAATTCTTGAGGTATCTTGTCTTTGCTGATAAAGTAGTTACCTATTTTTCTTGTGAAGAAAATAATTTTAAAGTCTTCAATATAATTGTTAAATAGTTTTTCTAGTCTTTTTTTATATTCAAAACTGGTTTTCAAATGTAAGGTACTTATAAGATGTTTTTGAAGGTTTGACTATTATGTTAAATTAGTGGACTTTTACTGTTGTTATTATTTCTTTCCAAATACGACATCAACAACTTCTTTGGATAATATTTTTTTATAAACTTTCCTTTTAGCATACCTTTGTCCTATTTTTTGTGGTTAGTTTAATTTTAATGTCCAAAAACGTTCGTTTCCACAAAATTCATAAGTGAACTTTATTGATATATGTAGTTTATTTATTTTTTTGTGAAAATTTTCAAATGATATAAAACACCTTTTCACATTATTTCATCCATTTATCGAAGGTATAGCAGTGGATTTTTTTCATCTTCAATGTTAAATAGATTTTTTCTAAAGTTCTTATAAATATGAAGCTATAGTAGAGGCTAACGGGTTTCCTATACTAACACAATTTTTTTGTGCGAATAATTTCTTATCATACTGGAACAGTTCCCACTACAAGATTTATAAATCTAGAAACTCTAACATCCCCTCCTGTATTCTAAATTTTTTGTTTTAGACATAAATTGAATGTATGTCAAAATTTTTTAATTATGAAATGTAACGGTTAGTTTATATGTTCACACAATCTTTGCAATATATATTAACTCATATGAAAACGTGTCTATCTTAAGTTTCATCTGACATCATTATTTTTACAGCAAATATCAAAGTACATATTTTTTATTTTGACATACACTTTTCTCAAAATTTTATAATCGCTCGTCCAGGCTATTTTAAACCATTCCTGTTCATGATACGAAACTCATAACTATATTAATAAATAATTGAGTAAAGTTTTATATTATCTATAGGTGCAGGCTTAGTATCAAGTATAAGGTGTACTTTTATTATTTTTACATTTTTTAACGTTTTTTTATAACTTAAACAGTGAAGATAAGTAATGACTTCTGAATTAAATTAATATTTATTTTATTGTGTGTTAATGGTTTTTTTTTGGATTGTTTTTAACAATATTAACAGTGTTAAACTTCAAATTTATACTTAAATTTTTATTTTTGAAATTTCTCTTTAAATTTTGTTGTATAACTTTTGTAAACTGTGTTGGCCCGCTAAAGACTTTATAGCAAATCGTTACAAGTAAACATGCTGACCCTTTTAAATATGATTAGAAAATATTCAAACTATAAACTTATATTGCTTTTGTGGTTAATTTTTTTAGTATGAAACAATGATTTTTGTTTGCTTATCTTCAATTACTCTTAAAAATGTTGGTATTTTATCTTTTATACTTGAAAGTTTAATCTTTGTCACTTTTTTTTAACATTATAGTAATAGTTTTTGTGCATATGTTTTTAATATGTTTAACATCTTATATTGCAGTTTTTTGTTATTGAAATTATTAATTTATTGTTTTCATTACTATAAAACATGTGAATTAGCTAACAGTATGTATTGTATAACACACATAATAGTTTTGTTGAATTTGAGATTGAAGTTTTGAAGAGTTTAAAACATTTACTTACTTTAAACACATTTTAAACTTACATGTCTTTTTTATAAGTATTTACAAGACATCATCGTAATTGAATCATTCTTGCAAATCTATTTCAAACCATATAATATGGTTAATAGTGATATTCATGCAAATATAGTGTGTAAAGTGCTAATAGCTGCGATCATCATAGTGTTATGTTATAACAGAAAATGAATTCACACAAATTTGCACTGTTTTAAACAAAGAATTAAGCATTTTTTCTTGTTATTGATTTCTAATAAAATATATCTTCTATATAGTATAATTTTATAGATACTAAGGTTTAATAAGTGACAATTAGTAATTACACTTAATCTTAGTTCAAATAACCATCTAATAATCATAATATACTTACAGATCAGATTTTATAAAAAGTAAAAGCATCAGTTATTTAAAAGGTTAGTTTTAAATATAAACAAATCATTGTATCTATAAAAAACTAAAATACTGAAAATATACAAATGTTTGTATTTATTTGATTTAATTGTGTATGTAAATTTGTTATACTATTTTCAGTTTATGTAAGCGAAAAAATTAAAAACGTTTTCAATCAAATTAATAAAGCCTCATATATGAGAAGAACTCAAGTAGATAGTATTTATAATAACTTCATTTTCTTTAATTAATGTTTAACGTACAGTAACATTAACAGGTTGTGTAGGTGAAGAAATCAGAAATGTTTTCAATCGAATGTATAAGTCCATTTAGCTCACGTAAAAAGCACTCTTGAACAAGATAGTTATGTTAGTATGAATACCAAGTGAAAGTAATAATTACTTTTACTTATTTATAAATTTTGTTTAATGTTTCAGTAGTTTTATTTCAAATTTTTCTGAAAACTTAAAATTTAAACTAGTTAACTGAATTTTCTCGAAACTAAAAAAATATATATGTTGATATTATTAATAAATTAAAAGATTAAGTAGTCGTTGCTACCAGTGTCTCATAATATTTTTGTAGTCAAAACAAATAAACTTATTCTTTTTGTGTTTTTTTTTTTGACAACTTATTTTTGAATAGTGAATAAATTTATTGCTATTTAACATCTTGAAATACCGTTTAAGACATTTTAACTAAGAAAAAATATATATACAAACTTAAAACAGTTTATATGTTCAATTTTTTTAATATTATGTATTTGTTGTATGTAGTATAATGAAATTTGTAAAGTATATTGTCTATTATTATGTCTTATTTGATGATTATCTTGTAGAACAACAATTAAAATTATTTTAGCTATTAATAATTTTGTTTTTTTTGCAATCTATCTCGTATTTAATAACTAACTAGTTCAAATTAAAATTGTTTGTAGGATTTTGACTGTTTTATACAACTTTTTGTATTTTATTCACGTTAAGTTCTTAACTATATTAAGTTTTAAAGTGTTTTACACTTAGTTTGTTGTTTTTTCATAACATTTAATAAATAATTAAATTTTAAAACAATCATACTAAATTTAATAGTGATATTAATTTTTAGTATATTGTGCTTATTATATTACAACTTATAAAAGTATTGGTTTTTAAAGTATTTTAGCAATTTAAATTTAAAAATAAACATGACTAAACTCATTTAAATAGAGTGGTTTTGACTGTTTTTTTACTTTGACAATTTATATACTTATTCAAGGATATAATTTCAGGAAATTTTAACATATTGGTTAATTAATTGTTTTCATTTTTTTAAATGTTAAAGTTTAGCTCGTTTATTATATCATTTAAGCTAGTTTAAAAAACTAACTTATTTACTGGTAGTTTCTTTGTTATTGGTTTTGGTACAAAATTTAAAGAAAATACAATATTATTTCTACTTTTAGAAAAATTAAACTAATGCTCAAGCATAATTACTTTTTTGTAGCCTTTTAAAAACAAATAAAACTCAACAATTATGTTAATTAAGAAGAAAAGGATCTTTACTTTCTATATACCTCTTTTTGTAAATAGTTCTTTTAATGTTTTCTTTTCAATATTTTGTTGTTGTTAAGTTTTGTCTGTTTCTTTTATAAATAAGTGATTAAAATGTGTTTTTGATACTGATACTTTAATATAACTTATCTTTTTACTGCTGGTTGTATGCAACAACTTTAAATTTAAATTATTATTTGTGTTGTTTTTTTTTTTTTGCATAATAAATTTAGGTTTGCTGTACTTATGTTGGTAATTATTGATTTAAATATGTTTCATTATAAATAGTAAATAAAATAATTCTATGTTAACTTTTATTTATTAATAAATTATTCTGTTTAAATACTTTTAGTGTATAGTAATAAAAAAATATTATGATTGTTTTATTGCTGTAGTAAATAAATAACCTATGAACAGCTTATTTAAGTTTCAAAGTTATTATTTTACCGAGCTTGTTTTGTATTTATATTTTAATTATGTGTTCTCAATAAAACTACCAGATATGAAATTTATGTTTTAGTTTCATTATAGTACAAACACAGTTAAAAACTTTCAGTTATTTTAAAACGATTTTTTTGCTTTTTAAAGGCTTAGCAATGAAATTTCGACACAAATCTAAAATTATCTTGCAATTTGAACGTTATACTGACGTCATAAATTTTATTTCAGCAAAATAGAAACAATTTTATATTTAGAAACCACAACAGTTTTAGATTATAATAAGCCTTTATATTTTTGTCAATTTTAACCACCGTATGTCGCAATAACTTTCAAAGTAAAAAAGTTAAGAAGCATTCGAACTGCGGACCAAACTTACCGTAAGCAGTCTTTCCAAAAATATTATAAAAAATTATGCCATCATCGCACTATACCTAAAGCAACATAACATAACTTTCCAGTGAGAAAAGCCTTTTATATAAATTTATTTATGAAAAATTATTAACTTTTAAACAGATAAAAATAGTGTCAGTAATACATAAAAATACCGAACTATGTATATAATAAAAGTGTTAGTATTCTAAACTTTATTTAGATTTGTGTAATTTTTGTAGTTGTTTTATATTATCATTTGTTTTTGTAATGTTCCATCATTTGCAATTAATTTTACAAGCTTATTTCTTAGCTAGCTTATCATCTTGATTATATAAAAGATTCTTAATGTTTGAAAAACCTTCTAGCTTGTAAAATTGATTTTAATTTATCTCAATTGACTACGACTTCTCAAAGCTGATGAAAATACTGTTGCAAATGCTTATTCATTTTACAAAAAAATATATAAAATTTTTTAAGCTTGATACTTATTTGATTAATTTTATCTTAGTAATTCTAGCATAACTTGCTCACTTAAATATTTAAAAAACAATTCAAAGTTACTCTGCTGACCATTTTAAGTGTTTATACCTTTTTATTTAATCGTTATATGCTTTTATGTTAGTTTTTATTTTTTTTTTTGTTAAAATAAAGGTGTTTCATGTTAATTTCTATATATTAATTAAACATTTTATTATTGTTTCTTGTTGTTAAATCAATTTGTAGCTTGAGAATAAACTTTGATATTATAATCATATTATTGCAACAGTATACTGAACTCATTTTTCTATAATTTACTGTTCATAAAAATTATAATTTGTAATTATAATCTGGCCAGCTTAAGAAGTCTAGCTAGCTTTATGAAAAAATAAATAAAGATTTTGTAGTAGGATAAACAACTGTAACTAATAGTTTTGTTTTATTTGTTTCTACACATAAGCTTGGGTTGGCTAACTGTAGCTCAGATATTTTTTCTAACGTTAAAAACATTTATTGGCAAGTAATAATGTTTTATTTGATGTGGTCTTAACATGGTATCCAGTCAATGACATCTAATTTTTTTTCTAATTCAAATCAGTTAATGACGTAATAATCTTTTAGTCAAATTTTAAAGTTACTAGTTTTGTATAAACAAAAGTACAAATTAACCATGTTTATTCTGTTGTTTACTGCCAATAATTTAAAACCATGTTATATGGTTAATCACAAAATTTCAATCTAAATCTTTAATAACTTCTGCTTTAAATAAGTTGAACCAATTATTATTGAAATTTTATTGAAAATATATTTCATCAAACTGCTGTTGTATAACAAAATTTTTACTTCAATAATCGTTTATATTTTTGTTCTAGACACTGTTTTTTGTTTTAAATATTATGGTATTGATTTGATTGCATTTTTAATGTAGTAGTGTATTAGAGAAATAATAAAATTTGTCTTATTTATAAAATGATTTGTACCAACTCAGCATAACTTAAGATAAAATATAGTTAAAATAAAGAAACATGGGTAAAATGAATTGATGAATTAAAATGAATTAGTTAATAGTTTGTATATAATAAAAAAAGAAAAAAAAATTAAGTAGTTTTGATAAGTTTAGTGCTTTTGAATTTATACTAGACGACAATGATATGTTCCATTAGAATACACTATTGTTTTGTTATATCATGTCAGGAATGATATCACTTAACGATATATATGTTCTTTATTATCAATGAAATCTCATTCAATCATTGAAAATACTTCAAAGTTAAAATATTAGTATTTTAAAAAACAGATGAAACCTCAATAATAATATAGTAGTATTAAACATAAAAACTGCATTGATATTATGGAAATAAAAAAAATACAAAAATATGAAATAATTATAAAGTTCAATGTAATTATCTTTTACAAACTAAATTAAAAGTACGCAAATTGTATAAGTTTTGATTTATAATATAAAATAATAGTATTTTGTTATAATTTAATAATGGTAATGTAATTGAATATTTTGTTAATATATAATAAAAATGTTGAAATATTTTTTTTCAAGTAGTTTTTTAGTACTCATACCTGAATGATGGTAATGTGTGAACGTTATTTTTTTCTAAAGCTGTTATAAACTTATATTACCTGATATTACAAAAACTTTCATGATTTGAATATCAATTGAGTATTTGTTGATGATCGTTTAATTTTAATACTAAAATGGTTATAAACACAGTTTATATTTTTATTGTATGGTTGTTCATGAAAATTCGAATTGCTGTCAATGGGAATTTTTTTATTTATAAACTGATTTAACTTTATTTATTAACTAAGATCTTAAACACTCTTGATAATAGTCAAGCGATTTCCAGTCTGTTAGCTTAATTTTGAAATTTAAAAAATTCAACTTTTTAGCATTTAACCATTTATTGACGTCAAAATTTTTTCGAAAAACCATGCTAACTTACATGTTTTTTATTAAATTGTTATCAGTTGTTGAAATATTAAGCTGTTTTTTTCTGTTTAATTTTAAACCATAACGTATGGTTATAGCAATTTTTTATTGAAATAAAAAATAAGTGCAATTGTTAAAGTGAAACACAATAATCTTAGCATTAATTTTTATCAAAAAGTTAAGAGATTTTACGTAAAAAACTAATAATATCTTTTAATTTAAGATGCTTAAATTGGTACTACATTTTTACAACAATTATAAAGTAAGTTTTACTTTTTAAGAACTAAAGTTTGTTTGTCACAATTGTAAAAACAAAATGCAGTTTTAAATAAAGTACAATGTAGCAAAATTATTGCATATAATTAGTTTAACATCATATTCAACTCTTTTTTTGTGTAAACTATCCTTACAACGGTCCACTATTTTACTCTAAATCAGCAATTCTTAACCCCTGAGAGTAAATTATTTTGTTTTAGAAGGTAAATTTTCATAGTTTACAAGTAATGTAAATTAATGTTTGTAAAATTGTAATTAAAACTTATAAGTTATATTTAACTGCAATTTTATAAATTAAATAAATCTTTTGATTATTATTTTTTTATATATAATAAGCTTGAAATTCAAAAAATCTTTTTTTTAATCAAAACTAAAGACTATTTTGTATAACATAAAACTAAATAGTATTAGCACTATTTTGCAAAAAATTAAATTTCGTTATAATCTCTCAAAGCAGGTAAGTAAAAACAAATAAATAAAACAAATAAAGATTAAAAACCGCAGCTCTAAATTATACAGCAGAATCACATTGTGCAATAAAGTAACACAACAATTGTACATTAACTTGTTTGCTAGAATTAGATTTAGTTGTATAAAAAACAATTAAAGTTTAATGAGATATTATTTTGTCTACAAATACTCAGATGACGTCATAATCTTTTCAAATCGAATGTTAAACTAATTTTATTAGTTTATGTTTATCTATTTCTTTTTAAATCCCGTTATCTAAAATAATTTGCGAAATTTAAACCCATGTTAGATAGTAAACTGCAAATAAACTCTTCTTATTTAAAGTGTGTAAATTGTTATCCATGCAGGTTATTAGTATCAATTGAAATACTGAATTTTGTTTTTTTGCACAGTTTTATAGTTTACAAGTTTTTGGTAGATTGATACTTATCTTAAACTTGAGCTTAGCTCACAGTTTCTGTTCTGCTTACTTGACTGAAACTGCTTTCGTCCTGATTAGAACTCATCAGTCAATCACAACTGGAAAAATTGCTGTCTTCAATCTACAAACAGTTTATTGCACATTCTGTTTATAAATTTAAGTTTGTTTCATGGAACACGAAAGTTTCTTCAGCTTTGCTGACATTCGCTGATGTTTTAGCTGATAGTTTTAAAACAGGTTTAGCTCAGTAATGTCTTAATTGCTAAAATTGAATTTATGTTTGAAATATACTTTTATTCTGCGCCATTGATCTACTTTCAAAAAAAAACATGATTTTAATGTTTTATTTATGATAAAATGAAAACTAATCTTCTTATTGTGTTGTCATTTCTTCAGAGTTATGTAAACAATAACTAAGAAATCTTACAAAAATTAAGTGGAATATTACAAGTAAGTTACTATAAACTATCTGAAATATTTCAACAATTAGTTAGTATTGTATAACACTCATAACCATGGTCTAAGTATTTCTTTTGATATCCGAACTTTTTACCAATTTCAAAACAATTACTGAAGTTATCATATTTTTATTAAATTTTTAATCAAAGTTCGTACGGTAAATAAGAGTTCTAACTATGTGTACTCTTTCATCGTGATTTTTAAAACTAAGTTTATTGATTAGTAGTCATTACTTGACTAAACTGAGATACGTACCTTTGTGAAGGTGCTAACAAATACTTAATTTATATTTATGCTTTTGCATAAAAAACTCTTGAGACAACAAATCTAAATATTTTGTACTTAAATGATTGTTTAAAAAAATGTTTTATGTGGTTAGTGACGGTATGATTAGATAATTTATATTTTTAATATGCTAGTCGACGCATAACTTAGTAGTACTAATATTTTATTTCTACTTATCATAAATAAATTTTATTGCTTTTTCAAGTTCTTGATAAACAAAAAATTCTCAATTTAGTTGAAATTTGAATACCTTGTTTTAAACTAGAAAAGGTAAAATATTTTACTTTTTCTTTTAAATGTGTTATCACTTTCCACAAATTAGCTTTAAATATCAAAATAAAGCTTTTTTATATAATTTCAACCTAATTTTTTATGTTTTAAGTTTAAATTGAATGGATATCAATGTTTTTCAATAATAAATTATAATGTTTAGTTTGTTTGTTCACACAATCTTTGCATTTTATTTAAAACTCATTAAAAAGTTGTTACTAAATTTTCCACTGACGTCATTATTCTTTACAGCAAATATAAATTACATATTTTTATATAAATTTATATTTTTTCTTTGTAATTTATCCAATAATCGTCTTTGCTAGTTTGTAACCATAAAAAATGGTCATTGAATTCCATGTTCCCTAATCATTTTACTAATTAGATTGATTGAAAGTCTTGTTTATCTCAATATGGTGGCTAAGTCACAAGTAAGAGTTAAACTTATATTAATTTGTACAGTTTTAAACTATGTTCAATAGTCTAAACAGTGAAGTTAAGTAATGAAAATGTTTTATATAGCAAATAATTTGTAGTATATTGTTTTCTGTGGTTTGTGTTTAATAAATCTTAATAATCTTTGAAATGTTAAACTTATACTTTATGCATAGTAAAACACTCTTTGATTTTGCTGACTAAAAGTCTTTTCAAGATATGTTTGACTTTGATAAATTGCTTTGGTCCGAAAAATACTTATTAAAGCAAGTTTGACCTTTTACTAATGAAATGCTGCCGACCCGCTGCTATAAAAAGTATTCAAAATTTGAGTTAATTGTGTTATGTTAGCATAATAGTAATATCGGGTTAGCAATGATAAGCTCCCGTGGTAAATCTATTAAATTTTTTTCTTTTACTTCCCATATGATTGCTATTTATTTATATTCATCGACTACTTATACTATATACTTTAGGTGTATTTCTTTAATACTTTTAGTTTTTTAAATTCTTATTAATAACAAGTTAATTTTTTGTTAGTTAATAGTATAATAGTAGTAGTTACGCATAGATATTTGAGATTTTTATCTTTTGTAACCTTTTAATTATTTAATTGTTTTTTTTTTTTCGTTACCAAGTTTTATTTGGTTACAACATATGATTTAGATAGTTTTTATAGTATTATAATCTTAGTAATTTGATTTTAAACTTATTTTTTACTGGTCAAACTTAAAATTTGTCTGTTATTATTTTTATATCATTTACTGACGTCATAATTAATTCAACACATTTTAAACTTAAATTAGTTTATTAAATAACTATCGAATTATATGTTAATAGTCAAAATCGTGGCACCTTTATTTTAAACCATCTAATATGGTTAATTATAATATTCTTGGACTTAAAGTATTTGTACCATTTAAGTGCAAACAGATACCAACATATAATCAATATAGTAAAGCAGTAAACTTTATAAGTCATTGATACTATCATAGCAAATAGCTGCAGGCTTCAGTTTGTCAATTCAAAATAAATACACAGCTACATAACACTTGAGTGATAAAACTTATGATTGCTTTTATTAGTTTTATATTTTATAAAACTTCCGTTTTAGATAATTAATTTTGGTTTGTATTATTTAGTATTTTCCGAAAATCTAATTTGGTTAAACTTCAATAATGATTGTAATTATTTGAAGTTGATAAAATAAACTATTGTGATTTTTTTTTTCACTTATTAACTAAAATATTCACTAAAAATCTATGAAGTTTTTTAGCTTAATATTTAATAGAGTAATTTTATCCTAGTGTTTTTAGCATAAATTGCTAGCTTAGATACTTAAAACAATTCGAAGTTACGTTTTTTGCTAATTAACTGACAGTTTTTGTCCTTTTTTATTTAATCAAAATATGCTTTTTTGTTACTTTTTAACAAGTTTTATAAATATTAAGTAGTTTCATGTGAATTTTTAAATATTAATTAAAAGTTCTATTGCTGTTTTATGTTCTGAAATCAAATTGTAGGTTTAGAACACATTTTGATCAGATTGTGAATTAATATTAAACTGTAATGCTGAGCGTTTTAATACTAGGTTTTTTGTTCTAAAAGTTTATATTTTTTGTTGCAGATGCTTTTATAGTACGACTCAAAAAACTGTTTTGTTAATATTTTATGTGATAGCTAAAAGAACTTAACGTTTAATTTGAGAATTAAACATAGTGAACTAAACATTTAATTAAATTTTTGCAACAGTATACTAAAAATTGTTTTTCTACAACTTACTTTTCATAGAAATTATAATTTGTAATTATAATCTGGCTAGCTTAAGAGATCTGTTCAGCTTTATGAAAAAATCATATAACTCTCTTGTAGTAGGATAAACAATTGCAACTATTACTTTTGTTTTATTTGTTACTGTGCATTAGATTAGATTATCCAACTATTGATCAGATTTTTTTTTCTTACCTTCAAAACTACTTTTGGTAAACAATAAAATTTTAATAATTTCGTTCCTAGCTTTAAAATTTCAGTCAACGTCAAAATTCAACAGTCAAAATTCTTTCAAATTTCAGAATTTTTTTAATTTAAAACAGTTTTTGACGTCATAATTTTTTAGACAAATTTCAAATTACTAGTGTTTGAATAAATAGAAACATAATTTATTCATAAAACTAAGTTGTTGATTCTTATGAATTTAAAACCATGTCACATGGTTAATCTCGGAAGCATAAATTCATTATGAAAAAATTCTGCACTTCTTTTATTTTAGATTAGATTATAATCCACTAATAGATGCACTTTTATTGTCATAAAGGTAATTCTAATTTAGTTGCTCTGTTTTAAAAATATTATCATATCTATCTAAAATATATTATATTAAACCAGTATTGTCTATACAAATTTTTTAGTTAAACAATCGTTTATAGTTTTGTTATAGACACTGTTTTTTGTGTTTTAATCATTTTAATATTAATTTGGTTCAATTTTTAGTATGTTAGAGTATTATAGAAATGACAACATTTCTACTGCTGTCATAATTAAAAAATAACTTTAATAATCTAGCAAAACTTAAGATAAATTTACTAGAATAAAAATGCTACTTAAAATAAATAGCTCAGTTACTAGTTTTAAACACTAGAAAAAGAAGAAGAATTTAATTGAAGAAATTTTGTTAAATTAATTACCTTTATAGTTAATACTTAACGAAATTGCTATAAATCATTAAAATAGACTTTTGTTTTTATATGATAAAATTATTTTAAATGATCAAACTTAAACTTATTTGTTATTATTTTTAAAACACTTACTAACGTCATAATTGTTTAAACACATTTTAAATTATTATTAATTTGTTTAAATAACTATCGGATTATATTTTTATAGTCGAAATCGTGGTTCCTTTATTTTAAATCATCTAACATGGTTAAAAATGATAGTCTTGGAATTATAGTAATTTGCTTTTTTAACTTCAAATGGCTAATAATTTTTTTTATAATACATCTATAAGTCATTGATACTATCATAGTAAATAAGCTACTAGTTTTAAATTGTTCAAATATTTGTATTTATTTAATCATCTTAGTATAGCTAATTGTTTGTTAGCATTTGTCAATTTTTATTTAAGTAAGTTCTAGTCATGTTTTTGATTGGAATTGTTTTTTAACTTTTATTATATCTTATTAAAAAACAATTTTTTGACTATCAAATATAGTTTGTTTATAGCTTGTTTATGAGTACTATACTATAACTTGCCTGCTTTTAGTAGTCATAACAATTTTTCCGAGCATTCATTTTATTTTTATTTTTTATTTCAAAATATTTTAATTTTGTCATTTAAAATTGTTACTTTCGTCATTAATTTTTCCACAAATTTTTATCTTTCAAGCTTTTGGATAAATTGTAACATGATAACAAAAATTTGTTACCAAACACTAAGCAGACTTATTTCAAAACCATGCAATATGGTTTAATACAATGCTCTTTTCAGTAAAAATGAATTGTAACACTAGAAGTTCTTACAAATAGAACTATTAAGCATTAAAATAAAATGCATTCATACGATATTTAAAAATGAATAAAAATTATCAAAAAGTTTCTTAATACTTTTAATTAGTTAAATGTTGTCCATATAAATTTTGTTTTCAAAATGTATCTAAGGTTTAAAGTTTAAGTTCTCCGCCAATGATCTTTTAAGAATGATAATTAATAAAAATTGTATTCGTTACAGTGCATACTGAAATAAATTATTAGATTCATTATATTAACGACTATATATTTACTTATTTCTTATTTCATTTTATTTTTGAAACGATAATTTTTTTTGATTCGTTTGCTTGATCTTCTTTCGGTTCCTTTCCGTAATTGGAGCGTGGCGCTAAAATACAATATTAAATAAGCACGATGGTATTAATATGTATAAATATTACAATACAAGTAGATTATTAAGTAGATACCATAAAATAAATATGTATAAATATTACAACGGAATTAATTAAATGTACGAAAACAACTCGTTTGTAGAAGTGTAGCTAAGGTTGACGCCACAGTCTGTGTGGGCTTAAGCGTGGTATTTAATGTTCAAATTGACCCAAAGATTTTGTCTGCTACAGTATGCGTTAGGCTTATGAGTATGGCACGTTTAACAACTCAAATCGATTTGTTCGCCCCGTCGACGTTGTTGAATAAGAAGGTTTCCCCGGAGGTCATCTAGCTTTTCTAAGATGGCGGCTTATGTTTGGAACGCCAAGAGAAAGTTTTCCCGGAGAGACTAGCTTTTCCAAGATGGCGGCTAACGCTCAAATTTACGAGCAGTATAGTGTTGCTTAGTGCTTGTTTCGAGGGCATTCCACTCGAAATAAGCACTAAAATTCAAATTTTAGAAAACTAAGGTTCAAAAAGCACTATAGAATTTTTAAGTATGATTGGTTTAAAAGATATGGATCCTTTTTTATTTGTGATTTCATTCAGCTTAAATTATATTTATTGTTTAAATTTTATAAATACATATTAAACTATGAAATAACTTGAACTAAGTTCAACTAACTATTTAATATATAAATATAATTTAAAGACAAAACGTGGGGACTAAATTGCAAGACTTCACAAAATTGCACGAAGCTAAGTTTGTACAAAGCTAAAATTGAACGAAGGAACAAAACTGCACAAATACAATTTTGCACAAGTTAAATTTTTGCACGTGAGTAAAAAAATTAAGAAAAAACACAGAAAAAAAAAAACTAAAACAATAATCTGAAAAAAAAATTACTGGCCGATAGTAAGTGTTAGGGGACAGTGATAGTAAAAAACAGGATATAATATATATACAAATTTAAAAAAAATATATTAAAAAAATAACTTACCAACCGAGGTTAAGGGTTAGGGTTAACAGTTATAGTATTTTTTTTTTTAATATGTACATTTAAAAATAAATAAATAAATTTTAACCCAGGCAAAATTGTCTTCGTGCAAAATAATCTTATCGTGCAAAAATATCTTCGTACAATTTTGTCCCCTCGTGCAATTTAGACAGCTACCCCCCAGAATAGCTGTAAAAATTATAAATAGACTTTTAGATCCAAACAAGTCCTTGTTATTATTTGTTGTGTTGAATAGAACTTTTGTTTAGTTGTATAAATAAAGTATCAAAAAAAACTATTTGTTTAACAGACCACTAGTTATTCTTCATGTTAAAAAAAACGAAGAGTTTCTACATTACTCTTAAAGATAAATTAAAATTAAATAAGGAACAACTGTGATGTATAACAGCATTGTTCAATTAATAATATTTAAGATAATTCTAACTTTCAATAAAAAATTACAGTTTTTTTAGGTAATTTATATTTTTTTTGGTAGTTAAAGTGGAAAAAGATAACATGATAACTTTTAAAATACTATGTATGAGATAAAAAGTGTAACTGTTTTATTATAGTTTAAATTGGAAACTGATTTCTTTAATGACATAAAAATTGTTTCACTATGTCAATTTAACACAGTTTCACGGAGCTCTGTAAAATATTATAAGTACATTTAAAATACGATAAGAAGATGAAATAGATAAATATACTCATTCAACAAAATGAAAGCCATTATTGTTTTATATTAAAAAAGTAAACAGTTTCCTTAACAAAATAATGTTGAATGGTTTTAACAACAAGCAGTTTAAAAGGTAAGAAGCAGTTAGAAAGTTTAAAAGAATAAGCTGTAAACTAAAATTAATAAAAACAGGTAAAATATTTCAACAATATTTGCTTTTAAAAGTTTTTATTCTACTATGTAATTTAAAAAAAAGCTTGTATATCATATATTATTTATTTTATTTGTGACAATTTATAAATATAAGACTAGGTAAAACATAAATATTAAGTTACAGTAAATAAAATATCTATACGTTTTTAAAATCTTGTTTCTTTAAACTCATAGTGGAAATTCATGGATAAATAGTAACAATTTTTATACATATAAGGTGCTAAATTGTATCGAGTTTTACTTAACAATAATAAGATTATCACAACAGTTTATGAAAAGCATGTTAACATACTAGTCAAATAAAAATGATAAAAACGAATTAAGTAAACAACTCGTGGTTTATTATTGGTCAATTTAAGTAACAATTTCAGTTTCTATTTACACTGACTAAAAAAGAAATAATTTTTAATATAAAAGTATTTGATTATAATTTATATATTGTTTAAACATAACCGTCTAGAATAAAAACTGGAAAAGATAATGCGTCTAACTGTACAAAGTTCAAAAACTAAATATACTACAATCAGCTATCTACAATAGCCGTACAAACTCCAAGTATTACAACCTACCAAAGTTTTTATTCGGTTTTAATATTTTAGCGTACTTTTGAATAAAACATTTGTGATTTATTTTTAAATTATGGTAGTAAAAATTTTAAATTTGTACAAAAACCATTAGCAGCATTGTTCACGCTTTAAGATTTAAACAAACAATTTTAATTAAAACGAGTTTCTTAAAGTTAATAAAAAATCACGAAATAAAAACGTTATATTTATTTTTTTGTTATAACTGTTCAAAAATATAGGTTTAATCGTTTGTTAAATCCTAGTGAAGTAACTTCACTGGAATATAAGTATAAATAAAAACAAATTATACAGTAATCTTCCTTTATTGTAACATAATAAATTATATTTATATGATACTATAAAGGAAGATTAGTGTGTATTTTGTTTTTATTTATTTTATTTAAAAAGGTTTTAATTTGTTTTTACTTCGATTTATTGATTACTCAAAAATACTGTTCCATAAACTCTCATGAAACAAATTTTTTTTTAAGATTTAATGATTATCTAAGCAATAAAAATTTACTATTATCAAAAAAATGAAAGTTACAAATGTTAGTAAACTCTTTTTTTAATTAAATCGCTTTCAAAATCAAATTCAATAGTTACAAACAAAGTTTTACTAGTAAACAAGATTTATTAGTAAATGAAGACTATATAAAGCATATATTAAATAAAATTACAAATAAGTTAATGTGTAACATTTCATTTAAGGCGTTTTATTAATTAATACTTTTAACTGAGGCTTAAATTACTGTTTATTAGTAAAAATCTCTCATTGATATTTAAATTCATGTAAAAATCTCTCATTGATATTTAAAATCATGTAAAATAACTATACAAACAGAATTAAAAGTGACTCATTAAATACAATAGGAAAATCTTAATGCAGTCTATTACTTTAAAAATAAATGTTTTAATCAAAATTTTAGGAGAACGTCACAAATATTTAACATTCAGATTGACCGACATGTCACTAAGTCTTTGAAAAACTTTTTTTTTGTAAGGAATTGAAAAACAGGAAACTGTTTGAACTTTATTGATAAAAACTTATGAGTATAAAACTTTAAATTAGTTCTAGACTACAATAAAAACCATCCAAAACTATTTTCTTTATTAAAGGTATATAACGAATTTCAAGTCAAAATTCTTAAACATTTAGTGCTAATAACATATTTATAAAATATGTAGTCTTTTATTTCGACCTACATATAATTACGATTGACCAACATATAAACTATAAAATAATTCATCTTACAACTTTAATTTATTTTCCAATTTTCAGCAAACATAAAAAATTGGGTAAACTTAAAGTTTTTATTTTCTTTAATACGTTACTTTTCTCGGATTACGATAGAAAATATGACGTTTAAATCCACTAATATAAAAATATATTTACAACCAATAAATTATAAAACAAAATTAAGAGAACATCTTTTTGCAATTTCTAACAAATTGTAAGCAATTTTGTACAAAACTTTTTTTTTAGTTTCAGTGATTGTTTAAATACACTTTTGCGTGAAGAAAACTACATTTACTTAGTTAGTTAGTTTCAAAATTAGTCAAAGTAGATAAAATCAGACAACATTGAAGTTTAATAAAACAATAATACAAATAGTACAACAAGTATATATATATACTTTTATATATATCCAAAAGTTTTTAATGTAGCTTTTTTTAAGTTTAATACGTCTAACTATTCTTAATAAAATTTATTGTACTTTCAAAATAAAAATATTAACTATATAAACTTTTTCTAACTGCTTATCTACTTAAAACTTAAATGAACTATCTTTATTAAAATAGACAACGCAAGTTTTAAAACACAGGTTAATATATAATAAAATCAATTTAAAATAATTCGTATATAGACTAGCCTTTTTTAAAACAATTATTTTATATAACCAAGGTCAAAACAAAATGTGTTTTTTATAACTAGATAAAAAGACTATCTTAAAAGACTTGTGTTATCCTATAAAGACAAAAGTTATAAGTTTATAGTTTTGAAAAATTGAGTTTAGTTTGTCTAGTAGAAGCAGGTATAATAAAATAAATTACTATTTTTCTCTTTAAGTAAAAATGTTTTAAATTCGTCTTTTTCAAACAGACTTTGTTATAAAAATGTATTTTTACTGTTTGTAAAGCAGTTTCTTTTAAAGCGGAAATAAAAAATAAAAAACATTTCAAGTATATTAGGTACCAAGTCATATAACTAAGTAAATAGCTAAATACTATTATTTGTTTATGCACTTATAACGTTATTGTACGCTTACCGCAATCATAATTACAATCTTAGTTTTATATAAAGCTGTTTAGTATTAGTAACATAATTTTTGTATTTAAAGTTTATACAGCTATAATAGTTAGCTGATATGTATTCTTTATGATTAACTCATATAGTTTTCAAAATCCACAATAAGTATTCATACTAGTGTAAATGTCAAAACAAGGAAACGTACTTCAAAGATTAAAATAAGTAATGTTTATTTTATGAAAACAGATAAGTAATTTTGATTATATAAACCATCAAAAATTGCTCCCTAATTTACCTTGAAATACTTCTTACAAAGTGTACAATTCATAAAATTTTTTTAATCTATGTATCTTGTACTAAAACATAAATTACTAATAAAAATAAATTGTAATCGTTTTATCAAAAATGGTGTTCAATAATAAAACACTAAATAGACGGTTATTTAAGTATTTGTATTATATAAAAATATTGAGTTGGCTATTTTAAAGCTTTTAAAGCTGAAACTCTAAAATGAAACTCAGTAGGAAATTAATTTTGATTCAAACTGTGAAACTTTACCCTTTCCAGTTTAAAAACGAAAAATGTTTAAATACATAATGTTTTTTTTTTAATTCAATTAATAAAAAGTAACAAACAGATTTTTTTTAATCTTCATTCCTACAAATCTTTTTTTTTGTAAAATCAGAGTTTGATTCAACCTATTTCGACGACCTATTCGACGCATCGATGATATCAAAAAGCAAAGATCTGCGAAGTTGTTAGACTTATAATTATTGTGTAAATAAATAATAATAACATCCATATAAACAATAGGGGACTGTATCGTAATGAAGTTTAGCGATTATCTAAAATACAATTTCTAAGATCAATTGAATTACTAAGCTTAGTTATCAAATTAACTTATATAAAAATTGATTTGAAACTAAAAATTGAACTTACCTGCAAGATAAGATTTTTTAGACATCACATTTGATTTTAAGTAACACGAATTTTTACTGTATATAAATAGAATGATATTAGGTTTTCTATTAACTTTAACTTAATTCACCAAGATCTGATAAATAAATTATATCATGAATGATCTTAAATTAACTATTAACACTTTCAAAAACTGGTATAAACTTGGTAAAAAATTTTGGCAGTAATAACTATTAGTAATTTGTATTAAAAATTATTATAAGTGATTTAGATAGATGTAGAGTTAAACGCTCAAAACGTAATGTTAAAAAAATGAAGCAAAGCTATTACTCCTGAAGGTAACAATCCTAAGTAGGCTGGGTTTGTTACATTATAACCAAAAATAATAAATTAGTTGTTAATGATGAAGTCCTTAAAACCACTTAAAAACTGCAAAGTATAGTTGCTTTATGTCAATAAATAAAATGCAACATAAAGGTTTTATAAAGATACATTAACATTAATTGAACTCTTTTTGAAACAACAAAGAAAAAACAATAGAATAAATCTTTAGGAAACATAATTAAAAAAGAGTTAAAGAATATTACTGTAATTTTTAAAAGATATGAGTTGTAGTTAACTTATCACAAACTCAGTAATAAACTTAAAAACATAAATTGTTTTAAATTGATTACATTCTAGATGTGAGTGTATTTTGCAGCTGTTCTAAACAGCTGAATAAAAGTATATATAAATTCTGATATTGTTACCCAGACTAGGAGCCTCACTGGTTTCCTTCGAAATTGCTTCGGTTTCAGTCTCAACAATCTCATCGGATTCCAGGTTAGCAGTAGTCTCGGAACATCTTATTTCGGTGCGCGACCGAGTTCTGGGTACCTTCAGGACTAATGCCTTTTTTAAGGGTTTTAAGGACATAATTATATAATTATTTAACTAAATATAATGAAACTAAATAATGTTGGTTTATTATGTACAAATACGCAATGACAGCTCACAATAAGTATAGACACTTAATGTTAACAAATAGAAGGAAACGTGCTCCGGATTCCCCCCTTGACGTTTCACTGGTCTCCGGTCGCTCAGCTTCTGGCACTCGACGTTGGTCCGTCTCGTTTGCAGAATCTTGCTAAACGTTGCGTGGTCTGTTTTCCTTTCCTTTCCGTAATCGGAGCGTGGTGATAAAATACGATATTAAATAGGCACGTTGATATAAATATGTATAAATATTACAATACAAGTACAATAGTGAATAAATGCGGTGATATAAATATATATAAATATTACAATGCAAAAACAATAGTGAGTATATATGATAATATGAATATATATAAACAAAACGATAGAATTAAACAGTATGAAAACAACTTGTTCGTAGAAGTGTAGCTAAGGTTGACGCCCAGTCTGTGTGGGTTTACTTGATGAGATGGATGTTCACTTTAATCTGATTGTACGCTGTGACTCAATCGTGGATTCCAACTTAGAGTATTTGCTGACAGAGTACTTCCAGTACTTAAGTTCTCGATGCCACAGAATGCGTGGGCTTCTTTGATTAGGTGGTTGTTGAAATTTTCTTGCTTGAAGATTGACGATGTTATTTCTTTTGCGGAGCAGAGTGTCGCTTCGTGCTTTTTTCGAGGTGGATTGCCTGCTTCATGCTCTGAACGGGCGTATTTGTAGATTTTGAACTTTTTTTCTAGAATTTTCCATAAATCACGCGATCTCTCATTTGATTCTCTCATTTTCCTGGACTTTGGACTGTAGATCACTTGATCTCTCATTTTATTCTCTCATTTTCCCTTAGCCACACCCATAAACAAGCAATTTCCAGTTTAATCAAGAAATCAAAGACAACAATCATTTTAACTAGCACTTATTTTGTTTGTGAAAAATAGTTTTTCTTTGGAAATCAGTTTTACTATGTTTATTCATTGTTTTTTTTAAAGAAAAATATAATATCAAGTGAAAAACATTAATTCCTTTAAATTATAAAAATTTGGAAGAAGGCAAAATAAGATTTTGCACAAGTGTCCTACATATCGACTTATGTCCAAAAAAAAAGTTTCTTTTTTTTTTTTTACTAAAAATTTTTTTTAACTTGTAAAAAACAACTTATGAGAAAAAAATATTATTAAGGGGACGAAAATTAACTTAAAATATCTAAGCGTAAAATAACTTTTGAAAGAAAAAATAATAAAGAATTAGAGCGGGTTTATCACGCTCGAAAAAAAAAATGTTCAAATTAATAACTTTAATCTTTCTAAAAAAAAATGATACATTAGCAAGTTGTCGGAGGATTGAGATGATAAATGCAAATAAATTTAGAGTACAAATAACAATTTTAACAATGTTTTTATTTTTTTTATTTTCTTTAGTTAAGAAATATTAATAGGTAATGGAAAAATGTATTATTAGAAAATCAAAGATTTACTGTAGAAACAAAACAGGTTTACAATGAAAAAATTTAAACATTGAAGGAGAGAAGAAAATTGAGTTTAACTTATAACTAATTCAAATGGTTGTACTTATTCAAACATTCAAAAAAAAAATTAATTCGATAAGTATATAACGTTGTCATATTAAAATTTTGTATTTCAAAAGAATTACTCAGATAGATCTCGGCAATAAAATGTGTAAAGGTAACAACTCAAATAAACGTGTTAATAATAGATTTGAATTCTGGATTGCTTAAGGTTTAAAAGTGAATAGATAGGAGCAAATTAATGTTATTATTTTTTTATTACTTGGAGATATTGTAGTTTATAAGGTCAAAGGTACACAAAAAAAATCAGAAAAATAAAAAATAACAATAAAAAATAAACACACATATATAGACAAATAAGTTGTTAACAAGTTGTTTTTTTTTTTTAATCTTTTTTTTATATATTTTTGTTTATAAATTTTTTATTTTATATATATATTTTTTTTTTAATTCATTTTTATTTAGTTTTTTGTTTATTTATTTTTTTGTATTTTTATTTTTTTTTATTTTCTTTTTTTATCAAAACGAAACAAAATACTTGTGAAGAAACAAAAAAAATTAATATTTTATGACTATTATAGTTAAAAAAAATCTTTTATTTAGCATTAAGTTCAAATACCTTTCTAAAAGTCGCCCTCATACACTTCTTCAAAAACGTTATCTCCCAGTCCTTTCGGCCTCTAACATGATGTCGATGAGCATTGTGAGTAACTCAGGATCCAGCATCCTTTAGTCATCCCGCAAACGATGCCAGTTTTGTTCAATAATTGGCACTGGTGGAGCTATCAGTGGAGCTTCGCTCTCTTCGACGTATTTGTTTTCGTCGTCACTTTCATAACCTAGGTCGCTAGCTCTTTCAAACTCTTCTTCTTGTTGAATGGGACGAAAGAAGTATTCGACCATTTCATGATCTAATTCAGGTAACTCTTCGTCCAACAGAAAATCAAGATTTTCTACTTGTAAAAAATTCATCCTTTTTTAAATTTTTTAATGACTGTTGCCAGTTCAAATGTTTTTTTTTTTATAGTTACAGTAACAAAAAGAAAACAAAAATAAATACAAATATCAATGATTCATAAATGTAGTAAGGATTGGTACTAAACTTGTTTTATTGTAAAAAGAAAACAAAAGAATTTTTGGCTATCTTTTCCTTTTTATCTAGACTTATGCAGAAAAATGAGAAAGAGGTCCTTCAGGTCAAGGATGGCAAAGAGAGTGTTTAGAATAGAAAGATTGTTTTGTTAATAATAGCACCTCAGTTATAACTTGAAAGTTTTTGATTAAAATAAAACTGAAATCGTTATCCGTACTAATTTTAAACAACACTAATGGTTTCAAATAAAGTAGTTATTTTTATTAGAATAGCATATTAATGCAATCGTTGTAGTAATGTACAATACTTTTAGCAACTATTTTATCAAAATTTACGCGCTTTTGCATAAAAAATACTAAACTTGTTTTTTTAGATTTATATGCTTTAATTGGTGCTACATTTTTCTTAATGATAATGTAAATTATACTCTTTTTAGGAACTAAAGCGTACAAGTTTGTTTGTCACAATTATAAAAATAATATGTAATTTTAAATAAAGCTTAATGTAGCAAGATTATTGCTTTTCATTAGTTAACAACGTATTATATTTTTTGTTTGTAATTCTAATGTGTAGTGTAACCTTAATAGCCTTAATTCAATTTTATATAACAATAAAATATAAATATTAATTAAACTAATATAACAACCATACTTTAAGACATCCGCTTAATAGATTTAGTAACATAAAAAAAATGTATAGTTTAATGAAACATTATTTTGTTGTTCAATATCTCGACTGACGTCATAATTTTTAACAATAGCGTTTAACTACATATCATTCTTTAATATTTTTTATATTTATTTAGTTACTGCAAATCCAATATAAATTGTGATATTAAAAACCAATTCAGATGGTAAATTAAAAGTAAGCTGCCAAGTAAGTTTTATTGCTTTTAGTAAGTAATAATTATTCATTCAGGTTATTAATAACAATTGAAATATTAC
>NW_028139933.1:0-39458 GCF_965202585.1 Thalia democratica | reverse complement strand
TTGCAATTTTTTAAAACATAAGTAATGCTGAAAACATCTTTTACAATGTGGCCAGCAACTTACAAAAGGTTGCCAATCCTTAATTTACGATTATTTTATATAAAAATGTTTCTCAGGACACACTAAATTGAAAAAAAAGTCTTCCATAGGGACACAGTCATTTTAGCATAGTTGTAGTTATAATAAAAAATCTAAAAAATTGATAGGATATACAAAAATATAGCACTAGTAATAACTATATGTTAAATTAAGAGCTTAATTTAAATTTTCAATAAAGGTTTTTTTTAATGTTTTCAAAAAGTATTTCTTTAACAAAAAAGTACATTATAGCCCTCATTCGGTCCATGGGCTGCAGTTTACCAACCCATGAACTAACTTGCAAAAAAACTTATGATAAAAAAGCTAACTTGATACAATACAAGAAAAAAAATAATAATATTCATTTGAAACAACAACAAAAACACGAAAAAAATTGAAATTGTTAAATAAAACTAATCTGATACAGTTATTATAATAAATATTTTTTAATTGATATTTGTAATTAAAAGCAATTTGGTACAACAATGTGAAAAAATGTATATCTTTAAATTTTATTTACAATAAAAATAACTTTATACAAGACATAAAAATTAAAGTATTTTTTCATAATTTTTTGTAAAACTTAGTTATTAGGGCAATGATAAAAAAAACATATATCTTTATTTATTGATTAATAAGTTTAAGTTATCTAATATAACTCACTTAATACAGCACATGAGAAAAGGCAGAAATTGGACATTTCCGGTGGCCCTTGCTGATAACATTTGCTTTACATCTGGTCTGTAAAATATTTCAGATAGATTATTTGGCAGCAACAATTTAGTTGATACTATTTACAACTAGTACAGTAATATAAATATCACCTACATTTCACATGATACAACAGAAATGCTTTACACCACGTTGGTAAAATGGTTTATTTTATTAACTTGTTTATAAAATAATTATAACATTAAAAGTATCTTTTAACAAATGTTTAATTGGTGTATGTAACAATTAAAACTGTTATGGGGTAATAATTAATTTGTTTGATTACTCTTATACATCATACTTTTAGCAAACAAATTTACTTTAGTGTACAACATTTAAATAATTTTAGTTAAAATATCTGAGTTACTTAAAAAACTGACAAAAAGAAATGTAAAGAAACTCTGACCATTAATGTTTAATATGCATTTATCGAAAAAAATTGAAATATTATTGTTATTTAAATATTTTTGTGAAATAAATAAGTACCTTTGAAAAATGATGAAATTTTTTAACTTTTTGTTTTTACTTTTTACCTTTAAAAAAAAATGTATCTAATTACAAATACTTTTTTTTAAATGACACTATTCGAGTAAAAATAGTGGCCACGTTAGTATATTCTTAAAACAGTTGTATACTTGTTTAGATTTTTTTGTTCTAAACTTCTAACTTTCTCCTTTTTATTAAAATAAATTACTATGTAGCATACATTTGTGTAAAATAATAGAAGTAAATCTTATTTTTTTAAAGTTAGTATTAAGATTTGATAACATACAAATGGGTTTAGTTTTAAGAAAATAAAAACATTTTTTATAATGAAGTTAACATTTTTTAAAATTCTATGGTCAAACAACAAACTCAAAGAACATGTTGACTGTAATTATATGTATAGCTAAATATAACTAGATAAAATTCCTTGAATTTAAACTATTTTATTTTTAAATTTACAAAAATATAAATAATAAAACATAACTTTATCACTAAATAAACATAAATTAGGCAAAAAAATACAGTAAATGATAAAAACCTTGCAAAAAATAGTTTAGAAATAGTCAAAAAAATTAATAAAGTAATATTTATTTTGTATTCTGAAGAAAATGTTAATACTTTATTTTTACTGTTATTAAGTATATTTAAACAAAAACAACATAACTATGTTACATTGAATAAATAATTAAAACAATAAAATATTCCATTAAAAATAACTTTTATTTCTATCTTATAATAAGGTTAAAATAAAATAAAAACTTTTGTTGTTACTATCAACATAAAAGTTTTTTAAATAGGATAAACAAAAAACAAACAAGTAAATGCATATTAGTATAAAGAATCAATTAAAAACTGAAAAATATACTTACATGCCACTTGAAAACATTGCAAATGTTACGATGAGGCACGCATTTTCCAACATGTTAAGTGTAGATGGATTGCTAAGGAACTCCATCTTACAGCTGTTTACAATCTAGTTCTGATTTCAAATTATCAACTTTGTAGCAACTATTGTTTGAAGAAAATTTCAAATTGTTATGGGAAAAAACCCTGTTTTGAAGCTAACTCGTGTCACAATACACATTTTCTTCAAAGCAAAGACTAGTTATGGCTAAAACATGTCATTTAAACCATTATCTAACTATCAATAGAGAAAAAATGAAGAAAATTTAAAAAAACAGAAAAATTACTATATACAAATAAAATGTAATAAAAAGTTATAGTATTTATCAAGAAAAATATCTTAGAAGCATATATAAGTGAGTTTAAAAGAAAAAAATTTGACTAATAGCATAAAAACAAGTTAAAGTTTTAAAAAAAAAGTTACTAGAAAAGTAAAAATAACGATAGTAAAAATATTAAAATCGAAAAATGTTCAGAAATTACTCAAAGGCTAGCATTGAACAATTATAATTTTGATATGCACCTTTAAATGCTCTAAAATGCTTAAACACTGCAGCGATCGTTTGTGGGTTACTTAAATCACGTAGCGAAATCGTTATCAGCCCAACGTTTGAGACATTGTCAGCTATTTATAGGATAATAGTTTGATCAGTTATAGTTTATTACGGCCATCATCAACCGCTTGGTAAAATCTCGCGACTATGCCTGCCTGATGAGTCCTAATAAGGACGAAACCGGTCGTATGATAGTCTCGCTCGGATGCTGTTGTTTTGATTGTGTGGTTAAATTAAGTTCCATGTTTATTATCGATAGCATAAAACATCTCAACTCTGTTGATTTGTATTTATCAATAATTTATCAATAAATTATCAATAAATTAATGTTAAATGTTATTTTATTAACAAGTTAATATTCTGTTCCGAGCCGACAAAAATAAATTTCACAATTGATTTTTTAAAATAATATTAGAAAATTTTCTAAAGTGTTGTTGGATTTGTTTATTAAACAACCACTGTAAGATAGTAATAGTTTGAAATCGTAATTACTCTATACATTCACTTCATAAAATATGATATAAATGTTTGTATTTTATTGTTCAAATAAGTATTTTTAGCTTTTAATTTTTTTATAAACTTATACTATAACTTATTTTAAAACTTTGAAAACACTCTGCATTTCCAAATTAAATAAAACATATAGTTATTTTTGAAATAGTATGTTCCCTTTTTTAAGCAACTAAAGTTTGAGTAAACAAGGTTTGAAATGAGTCTTTTTTTATTTTGAAAAAACTCACTTTAATGTAATTAAAGTAGTTATTGATTGTTTTATGTTTATCAATCTACGTTGTTTTTAAAAGCTAAAATATAAAGTTTTAAAGTCAACAAAGTAATAAAAAGCTTTATTAAGTAGCTATTTAATAATAATAACCAAACTTTTTATTGTTATACATGTGTTTGATATTTTAATAATTGAAAAGTAAAGTTACGTTTTTTCGGCTAACAATCAAAAATTTTAAATAGTGTTGTAACTTATAGTTTAAAAAAATTTATAACGATATGCAATTTTTTTTTTTAGAATTGCTCTAACAAGTATTTCTAATTTGTTTATTACTTTGTAACACAATTATGTAATTTCAATAGTTTTTTATTCTTTTAGTTTCATATGATTATTAAAATAAATTGTACTGTATCTTAGGTTTTTTAAGTGCAACACGCAAATTTTTTACTCAAAAATGGACTTTAGGACAAAAATTTGTTTTACCCTGTGTTTTGTTTTACCCTGTGTAAAATGTGCTTTGTACTCAAATGTACAAAAAAAAAAAACTTTTCGAAAAGTTGTTATACATTTTAAAACCTTTATTTGTAAACAAAAACAATTCTATTTCAGTCGTCGGTCAATTTTGTTAAAAAAAAGTTTTGGTAATTGTTGGTAATTAAACGATTCCATTTTTTAAGCAAACATTTCTTTTGTAACAAAGTTTATTTTTAATTTACTTAAAATTATTTATTGTTTTAAAAGTATTTGGGTAAATGTTTTTTTAATTTTTAATAATAATCATTAGTAAAAAAGATACTAAACATAAAAAAGATTTTTCTTAACCCTTTGTCCGTGAAAAGACCTTAATATGTATCCAAGAGGTGTTCTTCTTGATAACCGAATTTTTTTATTGTTTATTAATTTCTCTGACTTACTATTTATAGTCTCTTTTTTTTCTTATTCTATAAAAATATTTTAAATTTAATGTAAACTTTGCTAGTAGACTAGCTCCAACATACAAAAAGTACATTTTGTTCACAATTGAATAAAAATGTTGCTATGGTTCTTAATAAGCTACATATTGTATATGAATATATATAATAATAAATAACATAATATTTTATATATTTTATTATGTATATGTATCAACCACTGGGTTTCGAACTTTCACTTTCAGTTCAAAGAAACTTTAAAGCTGTATAAGGACTCTACGCCTTCAGACCACACATTGTGTATTTATTACCAAGTGAAATAGTCAATTAGTACACAACTTTTTTAAACTGAATTTTGTTTTGCAAAAATACTAGATAAAGTAAAAAAATACATACAGATTTTACACAGTAGACAATTTCAAATTTTAACCCATCAAGGCATATTCTATTTTTGTTGAAATATATTTTATAATTTGTTTTGACCACTTGGTTTTTGAATTTAAAACATTCAACTCAGAGTGTTTTTAAAGCCACCATTAGGACTCTATGCCTCAAAGCCAATAAAATTGTTATTTATTGTTCAAAGTTAACCATAGATAAGGCAAATTGAATTGCATGTGTTTTTTATTACTTGCTTGGTTAATAAATATGTTTAATATAGGAAGGAAAAGCTATACTCAAAAGTAAAATCATTAAGAGAATTGGGTTCAGTTACTTTTACTGGATATATACTTAATTCATACCTTTAAATATGTATTACAAGATTAATTTTTGTAGAACACTAAAATTTGAGTTGAGTATGAGATTTACTCATTTATGATATTAATTATGATACAACTTTTAGATTAAAAAAAAATCATAGGTGGATTCCTTAGAAATTTAAAAATTTTATTAAAACGTTGTTTCATTTTATATTAACATTGCTAAATTTATAAGAATGTATTATTTGCAATTTTTTGTAGAAAGTTTTAGTGGTCAATTAAATAAAAAATGCAATCAAGTTTTTGTTTTTAATTGAAGAAAACAGTTTTTTTCCTAAAAAAATGTCTCGAAGTTAAAATATTTTATAAGATTTTCAAGTAATTATGATGATTACATTGAATAAGTTTGTATTTAGTTGTCAAAAAATTGAAGAACGACATATATTAAAAGAAGTGTTTGTTTTTTGAATTTTTAATTTGATTTTTCAATAAAAAAATTTCCTAACTCTAAATTTGATTCCTTAATTATTTTTTTTAACAAAAATAAAGTGAAAAGTAAACTCATTGATTAAATGATTAATACACAGTAATAATAATGATTAAATACACAGTTAAATATTTTATGAAAACTGTACAACACTTTTTTGGAGATAACATTTATAAAAATGTAGAAACCTTATCTTTAATGCTTTTCTATAATGTTTTTATTTTGTAAGTTGTAATTCAAAAGTTAAAAGTACTCAAAAACATAAATGGTCTTCAAAATGGTATGTAGTTTTTTTAGTTCAGTGCTATCAAAACTTAAATGATAAAAATATTGACATTAAAAAAAAAATAAAAAATAAAAAAAGCAGTTTTTGATTTGGACTTAAATGTTTTGACTATGAAAATTATAACTTGAAATATTTTATTATTTTATTTCCAAAACAATGTTTTACTTGAAAAAAAAATAATAGTAAATAATATAATTCGAACAACTATGGTAAACATAAGAAAATTAAAATTATGAAATTTTTTGGTCATTATTTTTGTTAACAACTTTTTACAGTGTTGAATATATCTCAAATTAAATCAAGTTTTAAAATTGTTAAAATGGTACTTAATGTTTATACTCAAAACTATCCGATAAAAATAAACTTACTTAAAACAAAATGCATTGAACTATATATGGCTTTTGAAAGTGGCTTACACTTTTTTATCAGTCAATGTTATCCTTATGATTACTAGTAGCTGTAATTTTTAGAATTTTTATAGTTCACTTGCTTTTAAAATTTATTTTATTTAGTTTTGAATCTTTATTAATTCATACACAACTTTCTGGTATGATGGTTTGTGTAAGTGTAAATTACAAAGTCATACATATATTTTATAGATAGAGAATTATATAAAGAGGTATATTTAATGCTTATATATATTATTTAAAATTTATGTAAGGTTGAGGATTTAAGTTAGTATATGTTTTTTTAATAATCTTTAAAAACTCAGCTAGTGTAGATTTTATTTACAATAATTTTCTATAGTTCTATTAAGTTATTTGATGCTAAAAAGCACATTTTTGTTATATACACCAGTAAATTAGATAGAGAGCTTAATTTTAACTTTCAATTAGAAAAAATAAATGCTTTTTTTAATGTTATTGTTTTGTTTATATTTAGCTGTTAAAAAGCATTTTATATATACAGCTAAGTAAGACATATAATCAACACTTAACAGCTTAAACTGTAGACAACTAAAGCAAGATAAAGTCATAGCAAAATGCCTCGCAGATCGAGAAGATTAAAGAAACAAGTTATTGATCTAACTGTACAAAAGGACATAAAAGTTGAAAAAGAAGATGCTGAACCAAAAACTGTAAAAAACCTTTTTGATATAAAGAACATAAAAAATGAAATTATGAGCTCCAACCAAAACAATGAAATTATTGATCTCACATTAGATGAAGATGTTAAAGTTAAAACTGAACCAGTTGAGCCAAAGAATAGAAAAATTACTGATTATTTTAAACCTATTAAAAGTATAAAAGACAAATGTGAAGTTAAAAAGGAACAAAGTAATGTTGAAGCTTTGAAAAAAATTACTCAATACAAGTCCCAAGAAATCGATTCAGAAGCAAGTTTAGTAATTGATGAGTCAGAAACCTTTGATTGTAAACCTAGTAAAGAAATTAAAAAACAACAAAATAATATTGAATCTTCTAGAAAAATAGGACATTATGATTCACAAGAAGTTGATTCTGTATCAAGTTTAATAATTGACGAGTCAGAAACTTCTGATTGTAATTCTAAGCAAAACAATAATAAAGAACACAATAAAATTGAGTGTTGTAAAGAAATAACTGAGCATGAGCCTAGCCAAGAAGTTGATTCTGAAAGTAGTTTAGTAATTGACGAAACAGAAGCTTCTGATTGCAAATCTAACCAAGAAGTTGAAAAGGCTATAAAAGAAGTCATTAATTCCCAAGGCAGCCAAAAACACAAAAATTCTGAGAACAACAAACAACCAATTGAGCCAAAGTTTAAAAGAACTTTTAATGACACATCAAACTTTAAAAACAGCTTAAAAACTGTTAAATCTGAACAAAGTCTGGCCACCAGTCAGTATTCTGAAGCCTCAAACTGGTCTGATCAAGATTACTTTGAAGCAAATCAACCAGAAGTAAAGTATGTCCACAGAACATTTACAAGGTTTCTCAACCTCAGGGTCACAGGCAGGGTCAAATGGTACAATGTCAGGGCAGGCTATGGCTTTATTGAAAGGGACGATAAAAAACAGGATTTATTTGTTCATGAGTCAGCCATAACCAAAAAGAACCCAAAAGATTTGGAGGCATCATTGGGAAAGGGTGAAAAAGTCCGCTTTGATGTTGTTGTTGGTCACAAAGACATGCCTGAAGCTGCTAATGTCACTAGTATTGATGGTGGATATGTACAAGGCAGTAAGTATGCTTTAGAAAACAGAAGTAGGCAAAGTTCTGAAGGTAGTAGGTATGTTTTAGATAGAAGAAACAGACTAATTTCTGATCATATAAAACCTGTTTTGGAAAAGAGAAGAAGTAGACAGAGTTGTGAAGGTAGTAGGTATGTTTTGGATAGAAGAACAAGACAAACTAATGATCACAAAAAACCTGTTTTAGAAAGGATTAGTAGACATAGTCCTTATAAAAAAGTGAATGATTTGAAAAGAAGAAGGCACAGTTATGATGTTGGTAGACACAATTATAAAAGAAACTCCCAAACAAGTAGTCATTTCGATTATGCTGAAATCAAAACCAATCATGACAGAATAAAAAGCTGGAACAAAAGCTTAGAGGTGCTTAAGAAAATGGCTCAAAGTGAGCGGGACAGATACAACGCGCTCAAAAGCCAGGAAGCTAAAAGCATGAGGTCTCTTGATGAGATGGTAGAAAAGGCAAGAAGCTCTGCGAGTGATGGAGACAAACTTAAAGGCAACATTGATAATTATGTGGAAGACTGTGCAAAAGAGGCAAGGCTGAGAAAGAGACTTATTAAGAGCCACAGGATGGCTAAAAGGTTGAAGTTAGCTAGAAACACATCAAATACAAACACAAGCTCGAGAGACACTTCAAATGAGAGAAGAAATTCTGAAAGTGATGCAAGTGAAACTAAAAAGTATGATTACAGTAAATTTGACGAGGAACTGAAAAAAGAAGTGAAGGTTTGGGAAGATTTGGTGAAAGCTAAAAAGAGAAGGAGAAGGCAAGCTTACAAGAGAAACTTGAGAGCTAGGAGGATGGCTGAAGAACTGAAAAATCAGAGTGAAAAAAGATGATGGGTAAAAATAAAATGTTTTGGTGTTTTAGTTTTTGTTTCAAGAAAAGCACGCTTTGTGAAAGCTACAAAAGATTAAAAAGTAAAGAAATTAGGGACTTTTAAATGTTTTTAAACATATTAATTTTTTTGACAGTTGTTTTTTTGTTCAATTATATATTTATAATTATAAATATGGTTACAGTTAATATTATTTTTGAAAATGAATTTTATTTAAATTTATATAGTTTTTTAGTTTTATGTTTTTTGTATAGTCTATTAAGTATGTTGCTTAAAGTTTTTTTGTAGTTTATTTACTGTGAAAACAAGTTAACCTAATAAAAACTTTTTCAGGTGTTTTAAATAACTTAGATGCTAGATGATTTATGCAGAAAAGTTAGTTTTCAAAACAAAAGTAAATAATTTTAGTCAGACAAAATTTTATTTATTTATACTAGTACAGATCTTGAATGATTTTTTTTATTTTAGAGTGTTTTATTAAAATTAATTTTTTTAAAGTTTTTAAGATAAAAATAATCTTTAGCATATTTTTGTTTACCTTAGGACAAGTAGCAGGGTAAGTTGTAGAAAAATTTTTTATTTCAATATTAAATAAACTTAAAATCGCTTTAAAAGATTTGAAAAATTTCTTAGTTGAATTCTATTTGAAAATACTGTGTTGAAATATTTAGAACAAATTTCAAGTTAAAAAGCAAAAACAAAAAAAAAACGTTGCCTTCCATATAAACAAAAAATCAAATGAAACCAACCAAATCCAAGCCGTACCAGCTGGCAGAGCTGACCCAAAAAGCTCTTGACAGTTTCAAATATGAGGAGAATGCACTGGACAACTTCATCAAGACCTTTCTGGAGAAACACGACAAGGATTTTGAAGATGATGATGAAGTCACGTTCTTCACGGAGGTGTTTTCAGGTTGGTAAATCAATTTTGTTTATTTTTATTATTAATCACCAAACATTCTAAAAATGATAAATAATTTGTTTAAGGCAAATTTATGTAATACTAATAAATTATGAGTGATTAAATATTGTTTTACATTAATGTGTTGTGATCTGTAAATATGATTTTTTTTGTAAAGGTTTAACTCGTTCATGATTGATTGGAACTAGTGTTATGTAAAAAATGGGTTATAAAAATTTTAAATTATCTCTTTTGAATATGAACTATTTTTTTTCCTAATATTAACGAGTGTAGTTTATTTAAACATTTAAAATAGATTCTTATATAAAAGCAAAATATTGTTTTTATTTTTTTAGTTGTAAATTTTTACTACAAACTTTGTAGTAAATCACATACATTTTTATTCAAACCAATGTACATATGCTTTGTTAAATATTTAAAAATAACCCAATATATTTTAATTTTCCATTGCGTAGAGTTAGTGGAAAATTTCTTTTTTTATATATTGTTTTATGGATTTTTGTTTTCATATAGCGTCACCAAAAATTTTTGAAAACATATTAAGACCATAGAGGAGTTCAAACATTTCTTTTTAATAAGATAGTATTAGCTCTTATATTTAAGGGCATAGGGGGGTCCAACATTTTTTTATACTAAAAATAACATTGGATCTTATATGAAAGCTTTAAGTACAAACTACAAGCCAGTTTTTAAAAAATTAAAAAATATTATTTAACTTTTGAGATATTGTAATTTTTATAAAAAGTGTCCGATACAAACGTATGGACTGCAAGTTTTTTTGGGTCAATTTTCTTGGAAATTTAAAAAATTACTAAAAACCTATCTTCTCCTTCATTTTTGGAAATAGATACCTCAAATTTTCAGGAAACCTTTCTTTTTACAATTTAAAAGACTTTGATTGTTGGAATTTAAAAAAATGTAAAAAAATAAAATTTTTAGACAAAAAAAATAGGTGGTTTTTTTTTATAAAATTTTTTATTTAAAAATAAAAATCCTGCATTGAATCTTTTTGAAATTTATTAATACACTTTCTGTGAAAATTTGAAGAAGATTGCTTATAAAATGAAGGAGGACATAGATTTTTAGTAAAATAATCTTTTTTGCGTTTTTATTTTGCGCCTTCCATTAGTAACCTATTGAGATCATTGACTTTGACTGCTCATATCTCAAAAAATATTTTGAATTTTTTCAAGCGGTTAAAAATGTCTGATAGCTCAGATAAACTCTATAAAATAAGATCAACTTGTAAAAATCAAGGTGGACACCCCTATGCCCTTAACTTAAAGTATAAACTACAAGCCAGATTTATTAAAAAAAATCCTTTTTGAAATATATATTTTTGTTAAAAGTTTCAAATGCAACTTTTCAATTTTTTCATTTTCATTTTTTTCTATAATCAAAAATTTCACTAAAAATCTATGTTTCCCTATGTTAAAATTGAATTAGTTTTATTTCACTAATATGTAGTTATTAATTTTCACTGAAACCTATTATTTTGTATTTGTTACAGTAATTTTTATTTCAGGTTGTGTGTACCACAGAATGCTGTTAAACGTCCTAATTGAATGCTTCTACATGGTGCATGGTAGAAACATCCTGAAATCTCAGTTCAATTTGTACGTGGTTGTATCTTACCTGCTCATATTCAGGCATGAAGAATTCACACATAAACAAATGCAACAATTAGCATTAAGTTCAGATAAATTCAACATGGCCAAGTTTTTCACTTATCTCCTTTCTGAGAAGGACATTAAAGGTAATTTTAAATTCTATTAAACTAAATGTACAATTATGTCTAGGAAGAAATATTTTTGAACAAATAGTTTTTATGTTTGTACACCAGATAAAGTAAAACTTTTAATAGTTAATAAGTTTTGTTACACTTGTGCAGTATTAAATGGACTTTCATTTCAAGTTTAATCCATTTGTGCCAAGATAAATTATATATATACTTGTTTGTATATAAGTATTACTCAGAAAATTTAACTTATTGTATTTATTTGAGGATGTATCTAAAAAGCTTTTTTTTAATGTCATATAGTTTGGGTGTTCATAGTAAATTTTTAAATAAAAGAGTAGTGTTTTCTTTTTTTTAAATTGGGATTGTAGAAATAAATAAATTATTTAGGTTGGGTGTACGACAAATGGTGTGAAACTTACGACCAAAGCTACGTTGACAAGAACATCTGTTGGTTCTTCGAAACACAAAAAGAACAACTTGAGAACATCCTAATTGTGCTTGAGAACGCTGTTTTAAAAAGCATAGCTCCTAAGAAGGAAACAAAGCCTGCCACAGTGCCCAAAGCGTTCAATTTGACCAAAGTCAGGCCGAGAGCCGTGCCAATACCGGAGAAGATATCCAAGTTAGAGACCACAAAGTACATACCCATGTCTAACAAGAAGAAGCCGGTTTACAACAAAAAGCTGGAAGAAATAAGCAAGAAGAACAAAGAAAAAGCAATGGAGAAGCTTTTGGAAGCAAACAGGTAAAAAATAAACTGTTTTTTGATTTTTTTTAGTTTATTGTATTATAAATGATGAACGATCTCTAAATATGTAAATAAGCAATAAGATACAGATAAATATACTTCATAAATCTTTAACCCCTAAGTTATTTAAAGCACAAAAAAATATGATTTTAAAGGATTGTCAAAGTATTAAATCTGTTATACAGGATTAGTCTCTTGAATAACTAGACATAATTCTCTCATAGCTAAGCTTAAAAAATAGATTCTTAATTGAAAACTATTCGTTTAAAGAAATAAAATATTCATGAAAAAATCATTCCCTAACAATTTTTTTTCAATTTTAATTAATTAAAGAAAATGAACAATATGCACGAATTATAATAATAGATAATATCATTTGATATAACAATTGTCAGAGTATCAAATCATTTAAGACAGGACTCTAAAATATTTTGAACATAATTTAATCATATTATAACTTATAATTGTTTATCAAGAATCTTAATCGAAAAAGCATTAAAAACGAAGTTCTTGGAGAATGAATTTTTACTTAATTTTTTAAGTTTATTTAGTTATAAATTATGAAAGACCTCTTAAGATAATAGCAAGTAATTAAATTAAACAAAATGATAATCATAATTCTTCAACAGGAGTCAATTCAACGTTGTGAAACCAAAGTTATCACAGAAGAGCCAGCTGAGGATGAGGGGTATCGAGCAGGAGAAGGACTCCAAGCTGCAGTTCAACAACACGTACAGCACCAAAATGAAGAACTTTGAGCCAAAGTCGATCAAGATGAACACGGCAGCCATACTGAGGGAGGGATTGCTGTACAAGAAGAAAGACGAAGAAAGAGAAAAATACCTCATCGGGTTGTTGCAGGTTCGTTGCGTCTTTTAATAAAAATTAAAAAATATTTATTGATTTTTGTATTTTATATCTTCTTTATCTTTTAGTTGTTTTCTGTAAGTTTTTTTATTAACTGAATAAATTTAACATATATGTGTATAAAGTTAATTTTTAAATTACGTCATTTATTTTGATGGAAAAGTATTTATTCTGTATTGCATTAACACAAATATTTTGTTTTGTATACGTTTTATAAAGTAAAGATTAAATTCTACCTTAGTTTACATTCTGAAGTTTTCGTTTTTTATTACTTTAAAAAAATCTGACTATTTTTAACACTCTCCACAGGGAGACTCCGACAGGAGAGAGTACGAGATCAGACAGAAGAAGTTGCAAGATGAGGAGAAGCAGAAGATCATGGTCTCCACGCAGCAGAAGAAACTGCAGAGCAAGATCACCAGGGAAATGAATGTGCTAAAAAAGAAGGTTTGAATATAATTTATATATTGTTAATATTTATTAATAAAAGAGCAAATGTGCTTAAAAAGAAGGTACTTTAAACATATGTATATATATTTATTTACTTGATTATAAAATAACAAGAGAAATGAATGTGCTGAAGAAAAAAGTTTGATTTTTGTTTTTTATAATTTTTTACTCTTTAGTAATAAATATTATATGTATAGTTTAACTAAATATTATTAATGTTTTTGTTTTGTTCATTTAAAATATGTGAAAGTGTATCCAATTTTATTCAACTCTCAAAGTAGTCTAAAAAAGTAGATTAACATTAAGTACTTTTTTAGGAAAAAAGTTTTATTAGCGTTTATGTTAAAGTGATTTCATTAAGCCACATAATTTAGTAAACTAGTGTAAACAATACTTATTTATATATAATTTAAAACATGTCTTAATTAACTAATGTATTTTAAATTTTTATTGTTAAATTGGGCAATATATTTTTCAAATGCTTTTGCACTTCTTCACAAATTATACTAAAGGTTCTATTAGAAATAGCATTTTAGGTAACTTTGAATTAGTAGTTTCTTATTTATTTCTAAAAAACTGATACTTACTTTTAGTCATGGTTATTTTTTTTACTAAAGCTAAAATTTTTGAAACTGTACATTACTGCATATAAAACTCCATAACTTAAGAATTCTCACATGTATACCAATCATAATAGATACAACTTGAAAAATGTTTCGTTTAACCAAAATTGATATAGTTGAGCAATTGTGTAACGATATATTATTAAGCAAACTGGCCACTATGCTTTTTCTAAAGTGCAATAATATTTAACGCTCATAATTTTTATTGTTAAAAGAAGTACAAACATACTGATAAATCCTTCACTTAAAACTATTGATTATTTTAAAGTAAGTTATATAATTTAATCAGGAAAAAGAGGAAGAAAAGAGAAAGATAGCAGAAAGTGTCAATGAAGATCTTCAGAAGAGACAGGAAGATCAGATGGTAGTCAGGCTTTTAGAGGAGCAGAGAATGCAGGTAAGAAAATGGATCTGTATAAAAAAAATATACAATATTGTTTATAACATACATGTAACATCTGTAAATATTCTCAGCAAACTTAATAATGAAGTATGGTGTATAAATATAGTATAATAGTTGTTAATTAAATTGTAAATATGATGTTGTTATGTTCACAGGAAATAGTTGAAGAAGTCAACAAGACTCACATCAATTTTAAGATGATGTAGTTTAATTTTATGATACTTATTTATATTTATTTTATAGGAACTAATTGAAGAAGTTAACAAGACTCACATCAACGCACAAGAAGCTAAAACTAAAGTGTTGCAAGAAAACCAGGTAAGTAATTGTTTTCATATTGTAAAATAAAATGTAAACAGGCCATTAAACTAAGTGGTATTAATTAGTGTTGCAAGAAAATCAAGTTAGTTGTTTTGTTTAATAAATGTATATGTATACCTTCAAAAAACGTTGGTTTACTTTGTATTGTTTTTGATTTGTAGGTAATTAGAACTATAATTGTTAGCTATAGAACAGAAAAAAAAAACACATTTTATAAAATGAACCTTTAAGTCTTACTACTTAATACATTAGTTAAGTTTTAAAAAACCATATTTTTTTTTGAATTTGATGTTGTAATAGTACAATAGTTGTTTATGTAATATAAGTCATCACTTACAAACACATAAATAAACAAACAAAAATTTTAATTATAATTATTTCATCAGGCTAAAGTCAAACAAGTAAATGAGGAAACCAGAGAATTGATGCAGAGAGCTTTGAAAGAAGAAGAGGAAAGGTATTTGTTTTTTATATTTTTCTAATTTCAACAACTTAAAGCATATGCAAATTTATAACAATTACATAACCCAGAGTTGAGCATGAGTTTTGCAAATATAATACTTCTGTTTTATTTTTATATTGCTTATTCCAATAGCTTATATGTAAGTTTATAACAAATCCATAGAATGACACTAAACAAACAGCTCTTAACATATAGCATGAGTTGTGCAAATATAATACTTCTGTTTTACATGTTTTAAAACTATATTAGTTTACAATGATTTCTTTAGTACTTAGTCATGCTAATAATAAGTAATTTTATTTTAGAAATAAACACAAAAATTGTGAAATAATTTTAATACACAAGATAACTGTTGTATTTGTATGAAATATTAAAATAAAATATTCTATTAGGTTAATACAGCGAAGCGAAACAATCGCTGCAATTAGAGCTTTGGAACACCTGAAACCTGAAAAAGTTGTTTTGTTTGACTCAACGTCTACTGCAGGTAAATAAAAAAAATGTTAATAATAATGGTATGACTTAGTATTTAAATTTTATAAAATTTAAAAAAGTTACTTTGTTTTATTCAACTTCTACAGTAGGTTAATTATTGATAGTAATTTTTATTACTTATATTATATGTAATAACCAGTTTCATACAACTATATAATTTTTGTTGTGATTTAAAAACAGAAAAAAACTGAAAAATATAAATAAGTAACTTCTGCAACTTTTTTAATACAAATTTAAAGTTCCTTATTTTTGGAAATTACGCACCAACTTTATCAAGTATAATGATAGCATCTTTTGGAAGCCGTTTATTTTTTATAGCTTAGGGGAAAACCATTTTTGTGACGTCATAATTCTAAGCTTTATGTAAAACAATATCAGTTAAAAATTATGACGTAAAGTTAAATGTTGTTAACATTGAACCAGCCCAGGTCTTTTTTTGATATCGCACGCACTGTTTTGTGATTTAGGGGAATTCCCAGATTACTGTGACGTAATAACTTGAAACTGAAATCATTGTATCATACGTAAAAGATCTGTAGTTAAGTTGTTCTTAAACTTTATAAGTATTGTTTTTGGATTCAAGGAGAATTCCGATACTATTGTGACGTAATAACTTAAAACTTTTAAAATTATTGTATTGTCCATTAAGAATCTGTAGTTATTTTACTTAATAAGTTATTTATCTAACAGGTCACCTTGTCTTCAACGAGATGTCGCTGGCCGAACTTCGAGAGAGGCTGGCAACTTTGAGAGAGGACCAGGAACGAGAGGAAGAAGAGAAGAGAAGCAAGATAAAACGAGAGAAGGAAGAGAAAAACGAGACGATGTTCAAAACTCTCAAACACATTAGCTTGCACAGGTAACCAAAGTGTTAAAATTAAAAAACTAAAACAAGATAAATTTAATCAGTGGTTGTTAAAAAAAGTTTTATTGTTTATTATTGTGGTTTATTAAAAATGTTCAAAACTCTCAAACATATAAGCTTGCACAGATAAAAAAATTGCTAAAGTTTTATTTTTTTTTAATATTTAAAAAGTAAATCAAGATAAATTTAGTTCAGTGGTTCCCAAATAAATTTATATTGTTTATTCCTTTTTTATACATTGATGTTCAAAACTCTCAAACACATAAGCTTGAACAGGTGTGAAAAATATTGGAAATTTTAACAATTTATAAAAAAATAATTAGTTTAATAGTACATATAAACGTTTGCACAGGTTTTAATTGTTTTGTTTTATTAATAACTTTTAAAACAAACACATAGCTGTGTACACTGTTTTTATCTATTTAATTGTTTATTTTATTAGTAATTTTCTAAACTCTCAAACACATTAGCTTGCACAGCTTAAAAGTAATATGTTATTACTTTCTTAATGGTACACATTCAGTTTAGGTTACTCGAGTTAAAAAAATGTTTTTTTGAGTTACGTGAAAAAACTAGACTAGTCTTAGAATTTGTTCTTAATTTCAGGCTACTTTCAATATTTTTTAGTCAATTGTTCTACTCTTAATCAATATATTATTTTCTTAATATTGTAATATTTTTACACACTCAGTAAACATTTTTTTTTGTAATTTTTCTTTGCATTTAGGTTGACTCTGGCTAGTTTTTGGTCACTCAGACGTGACAAACTTTGTTATGCTTTTTTTTTAATTTTATGGTGGTTTAAAAAAAGGAGGATATCTTACATATTTTGGAAAACAAATTCTAAGCACAATGTTATGTTTTCATAAGTTTAACTCTTTTTGTTTTGATAATGTATACCCTAACCACTTGCTTACTTTGGATAGTAATGATTTAAACTTATCTTTAATATTTTAAAGTTGTTAGTTGTATTTTTAAACTTTGAAAACGTAAGTCTTTTTTTCTAAATGATGTAGCTGACTATATGTGCTTTAATTAGCCTGATAAATTTTCACACATTCATTAGAAACTTTATTAATGATTTATCAATTTACAGAGATGAATTGTTAAGAAATCAAATGAAAGAGAGAGAAGAAAAAGAAGAAAGAGAAAAAAACCACAAAAAGAAAGTAAAAGAAGATGAGACTCTTATTAAATTGCAGGTAGTAGATGTGATATTAATGTATTTAAATAAGATTAAATAAGTATAAAAATTATCAAAAAAAGTGATAGAATATGAACATTTAATTAAAGTATAGGTAACTTAGTGAACTATAGATAATATCAATTGAACTATTTTGCAAAAAAAAGTTAAAGTGAAAGTCTAATTAAATTGCAGGAATTTTAGTTAATTAAACATCATAAAGAAAAGATAAGTTTGAAAAATGAAGCTTTTATTAAAATGCTGGCTGCTTAACTAGTTAACTTATAAAAAAAGGAACGAGTATTTAGAAACTTTGATTAAATTACGGTTTTTACATTTAAATTGTAACACATTTCCAAATGTATGAACATTTGTACAATGATTGTAGTAGTTTTGGACGTATAAAACTTTAATTGAACTTGAAACTTAGACTACTTTGAGTAAAAATTCAGATAAGCTCAGATTATTTTTGCGCTTTATTATAACACTTTTTTGTACAGCTTTTTCTATGCAGTGTTAAATATCAACTGATTTTCTGAGTACGTTTATGATTACTTTTATTTTTTTATGTTTTGTAAGACTTAAGTAGCTATGTCAGGTTAGTTGCAATAAACAGAAACTACTGGTTTACTCTAAAGTTTAAAATTGTGCAATTTTTACAACAGATAATTAGTTTGTGACGTATGCTGCATTTTACAGTAAAAATGTATTTAGCAACAAAATATATATTTAATTAACTTTTGTGATAAAAAAATTATCACAGCTAACTCCACATTTTGAACAGTCTAAACAAGCTGTTAAACTAACTGAAAATATTTATTAAAAGTGGTCAAACACCGCCAAAGAACTCAAAACGAAAAATGTAAATAATTAACTTTATGTGACGCAAGATACATTTTGTTGTAGAAAAATGTTGATCAACAAACCATATTATTTATGAAATTTACGTAGACTATCGTAAATATTATAACTTAAATGTTATTGTAGCGTGGAAAGGCGAATTATTAAATTAGAGTCATTATGAAATCATTTTAATCAACACAGAACAACTCGGTATTTTATTAGCCACTTAAAAAGTATTGGTTTTAATTGAGAAAATAAAAAAGTACAATAGGTTTTTTATATTTTTTTTAAAGGATCATTATTACTGTTTCTTGTAAAGTATATACTTTTATTTAAAAAAAATCCTAATAGAAGCGAAATTTAATAAAAAGTAGGTTTTTTAATGAAACTATTATACTTTCATCATTCTTATAACATTTGTATTTATATTTTTTTTAATATTTTTCAGAAAAAACTTGATATGAAACGTAAGAAAAGAATGAAAATAGAAAAAGAAGAACAAAAGAAGATAGAAGATGTTAAAAGATACAATGTGAAGGGATTAATAAGGGAAAGAAAACAAGTAGAAAGAAATAGGTTAATGTTATTTTAAAATATATAATTAAGTTACTAACTAAGAAAATATAAAACTTTAAAATTTAATTTTAAGGGTTTAACAAGGAAAAAATTAAAGGAAAAACAAAAGGCTTGTTAAGTAAAATAGTTTTAAAGTTAAGTAGATAACCAAATAGAAAGTTTTGATAAAAAAGTAAAACTAATTAAGTTAGTACTCATTAAAAACTTATCTTACTTTGAAGTTAACCAATGAAAGTCTATGCCAGTTATAGTTGTTTTTATTTAAACTTTTCAATTAAAAAAAAAGTTGCATCGACAGATAGCTTCGAAATTAGTTTTTAAACAAAAATGCATTAACAAATAAGAACGCTTGACTTAGTACATAAATAATTCTTTATGTTTTTGTATCTCCTATAACAAAATAGAATTTATTGAAAAAAAAATTTTTTCAGCAGATTTTATACTTCATTTTGTTAACACACTTTTCAGATAAATTTATCTACATGTTTTTTCTGTTATATAATGGAATTTATTAAATAAGTATTTTTTATTTACAGATGGAAATACTAAAAACTTAAAATAATGTTTTTTATTTTTAGATGGATACATATGGAAAATTCTCATATGATATTATTATTATAATTTGTTTTTTATTCATATTAATATAAAATATAATATTAATTATTTACAGATGGAAACACATGGAAAATTCTCACATGAGATTAGCTAAAAGTGGACAACATATGACAGACCTTTGCTAGCATATTTTTATTAATTTATTTGAGTTTTTATAGTTATTTCTGTATTTAAGCATGTAGATATATTTCTGTTTAAATGTTTGAGATGAAAATTAAAACTTTACAGTTTTCGTATATTTATGTTTAAAATATTGTTATCAGTTTTAATATGTAGATAATAAATTTTGAAATATTTAAGATGAAAAACAAATGTTATAATTTAAATTAAAAACTTCCAAAAAACATTAGTTTGCTGTATTAATTTTATAAGTATTTTTAAATATATTCAAGCTGTAACTGTCTTAACTGTTGTATTTTATTTAAGTCTACGTGTACATTTTTTGCACTATTTGTTTTTACCACTGATTTTTATTTTTAACAAATGTAACTATGTGTTAAGTTTTCAGTATGAAATAAGTAACATATGTGTTCTGCGATATTTTGTTAAAAAATTTTAGATTTTTTTCCTGCCAATCTCTTATATTATTATTTTTGTCTTTTAATTTTAATTATTTTATATATTTTTAGTGAAAAATTCAAATTCAATAAAGTTACTTTTTAATCATTTCAAATCTTAAAAGTTAAAATCTTTTTTTTTTTGTAAATATCTTTTCGTCAATTTTTAGATTTTTTTGGTGACTTTTACCGACTGTGACTATTTATTCATTCTGCAATAAATTTTTCTAATCGTTTACTGTGATTGTGTAAAATTTAATAAAATTGTTTCAAAAATCCAAAGACTAAAACTTTTATTATTTTATCTGTTTATATTTAACTATATGTTTAATTTTATTTGCCTGGTGAAGTCTTGTTTAAAGCTTTAAACTATATGTATTAAGTTGTGTGTCCTTTATTAAGTTACTTTTCCAAAGTAAAGTATATTTAACAGCAGTTTATATTTTGTTACTCCAAAGTCAATCCATTAGAATACTTTAGCCGAATCAACAATGTTGTTAAAAGTAAGTTTCAAATCAATGTGCTTATACAATTATTTTAAGTCAAGGTGTTTAGTTTCACTCATTCTAATAAACAGATTTTGTTAATGCTTTGTGATTTTTTTTCTGCAATTATATAGCAATTTTATGCTATAGAGTTATAGATGTTACAATAGCAAATGCACTTAGAAACTGTTCAGCATAGATCTTATAAATATCTAACTAGTTGATTCATTTCACACAATTTATATATAACATTAATTTTACGTATTTTCACTCACATTATTTATACTCATAATTTGTAAACTTTATGATGATTTTTGTCTCATATTCAACTTTCGTGTCAGTTACTTTAAAAGCTAAATAGTTTTATTGCTTCTTATAATTTAATAGTTATAGCATCTTTAAAGCAAGATAAGCTTCATTTTAAACCGATGTGTTTTTCTACACATTAAAAACAAATATTTTCAACAATGTTTGTAAAAATACTGACATACTTTAATAAATATTCATACAAGTTGTTTACTTTTTTTTCCGTGTAATTGATTTATGTGAGTTACTTAACGTTTTTTATGTAGTATAGTTTTATTTTGAAAATTAACTTAATTTAAACTTTATTTTAGGTATCTGATTCTAAGATAACTACGTCAAGAAAACATTTATGACGTCATTAAAACTTCAATGGTTCCGAATTGGAATTGAAGTCACTGTAGTTGTTGAAATGTAAGTGAGTTATGCTTCTATTCTTAATACAACTAATTAATGTTCGTATTGTTTATAACTTTTTGAAGTAGTAGAATTAAAATTAGCATTTTTTTATACTGTTGTGCCGAAATTATACTTCCTTTTTCATATTTTTTTACAAATTAGGCAAATTGTTTAGCGGTTAAATGTTAAGATAAAGATTAAGATATATCATTAAAATTAAAGAACCTTACTTAACTAAAAGTGATAATTAAATTAGCACTCTTGCGTACTTAATAATTTAGTTTACACATATTTTACTTATAGGAAAAATATTTTGTTTTGATCGAATAAAACTAAGAGAGTTGTAATCATTTAAACCCTGTTTTATGTGTAAAAAATTAGGTCTAGATTTTACTTTTCTTTATCATAATTTTTATTTAAAACTTTAATGTTTAAGGTTGTTTAAAAATCCGTTTTTAACAATTATAGGTGTAAGTCAACCCATGAAAAATTTACGCACATCCTTATTTTTGGTTGAAAAGTGTACTTAATAAAAATACTTAAAATTTTTTATCTTGTCTTTGATTTAGATAAGCTTAAGTTTAGATGTTTTAGAGTTAGTATTGTAATGTTCAAAGCGCATTTTAGTAATATTAAATATTATTCAACATTTACTAACATTAGTGTTGATAAGTATTAAGTATTTCAATATCAATAGTTTATCATAATATATGATAAGCGTTCTATAAATATAATAAATAGATGCAACTGGTATATTTATTACTTAGTAATACAATTTATCTTTTTATACAAAAATGGATAATTTAGTTTACGTGATAGGGTATTTGTAACTAACATTTAAATTTTTTACAAAAAAAAAGCCAAAGTTTAAAAATTATGAAGCTATTTAAATCAAGCTATTCAGGTTTACTTTATAATTCTGTTTAAACTTTGTTTTAGTAAAGTTTTGAAATAACTTTCTATATAGAACTTATGACATAGACTTTTTGTATATATTATAATAAATAATATTTATTACTTACAAATTTACTAGGAAGATAGTTTTTAGTTTGAACTTTTAGTTTTTAGTTAAATAAAAAATCAAATTTTAACTGAATAAACTACTAAAATACACTTTAACTTCTGGTATATAGCTAAGGAGCTTACAAACTTAGCTTAAAAACTTTTTAGCATTAGCTTATTTGTTTGATATAAGCTACTATTATAACACTTCAGTGCTAATCAACATTTTTTCGCTTATTTTCTTTTTGAAATAATCTATTCAAACCAAGCTGTGTGTATTTATTTAATAGTTTTGTTTTATATATATATTATATTTGTGGTTTTAGTTAGCTAACTTAGTTAAACTAGTAAATATTATAAATAATAATAAAATTAATATCAGTAGTTAACGATTTACTTATGTAATGTTTAGTTGTATTAACTTATAGTAAATATTCATGTGTTCTTTTTATATTTGTGTAATAGTTTTTAAACTACTGAGTTCTAATATATTTTTTTATATGCTCATTTGTCGTGGTAGTATTCAATTTTTAATAACATATAATAAGTTTTAGTTTATTGAATATATCGTATGATACAGCATGTTTAGTAAACCAGTTTTGCTTTGCAAACATTAGTTCATTTTAAAGATTTTTTAAAATTCCTCCTTATAAACTAAGAATTTCATATACATGATTAAGTTACAAACATTTTTATAAACCTGAAGTTTTTAATCTTAAAATAGTTAATATTAAATTCTAAATATACGATACTGTTTAGGTACTTAATTTTACTTGATCTTTGATAGCATAAGATATTTTTTGAAATTCTAAGTTTTAGTTTTCTGCTTAAAGTTAAGCAAAAATTATAATAGTTTTAATGTTTTAATTGAAGTATTTCTGTCATATTATTTAATGTATACTTAACTAAGTTGAAAGGTTTTCTTTTGATACTATAAACTAGGTATTTTAAATACACTAAAGTTTAATTTTGTTATAAATAAAGAAAGATAGTTTTAATCAAGTTATATTTTGATATTTTTCAAATAAAAACGAAAAAATAGAATGCTTAGAAGTCTGTTGTTATTTTTTATAATTTTAAATTTATATTTTGGAAGAAATACAGCTAAACCTAACCCAGGTACGAACTTTAAAACAAAATAATTTTAAAAAATGTGTAGTAATTTAGTAAAACTTTTAATGAATTTTTAAATAAAGATAAATGGTAATGTGCATCATTATATGTTTACAATGTGTTGTTATTTTAGATATTAATAAGATTTGAGAAAACAATATTAATGCTTTATAACATAATTACAGTAATTATTAAGATTTTTTTTTGAAAAAAGCTTACTCTATTTTAGAGAAAAAAAGCTTATATGTGTAATAATTTAATTTGTCAATTGAAAAATTAATCTAATGATGTTTTTGTTAGTTTAAGGTACTTCTTAATTTTTTTATAAATTTGAAGCTATTTCAAATATATTTCTTAAATTTACTTAAAATTTGTGAAAATGATAATTTTTTTTTACTTATAGCATTTTATAAACAACCACTTGATCTCATATATTGTAATTTGAATATAATAAGTCTGAATTTATTTTAATCTGAATCAAATTAAAAACAAATTATAACTAAGTATTTTAACTTTATTTAAGTTAAAATAGTTTAAAGAAATGTTTTTACAGGTTTCTGCAAGTTAACGAATCTAACCGATTCAAAATACAAACTAGAATTCAAGGTAGTCGACAAAATTTCAGATCAAAACAGTACCGGGCAAAAAGTTTATTTAAACCTTAAATCCAATAAAAAGACTTTTGAAACATTAAGTATCACATATTCTATTAAAAATACCAATTCTCATATAATTAGCGATGATTATGTTAGTAAGAAAGCTGTTATAAAATCAATTAAATTAGTTGGTAATAAAGTCGTTTTGACTTTATTTTTGCTCAATAACCAAAATAAATTGGAATCAATTGAAGTAAATGATGGATTAAAAACTTGTACAGCTAATTTAAGTTAGTTATTTTTAGTTCATATTTTTTAACAAATTTAGTTTATTCATTATGCAATATCTAAAATATACATAAAAAGTTTTTTTTCAATTTTTTTTATTGAAATGTGAACTAAAAATTACTTTTAAAGTTTTCTTAAACTTTACCTTTTAAACTTCAATTGTTATAAATGTTTTAGTCAGAAGTTTTTTAATTTTATTTGAATTTTTGTCTACTAATGATGTTTTACGAAACTTTGTGTCTAGTAGGTTAGTTTTTGTTTTAAATACTCAAAGTGTTACTATACGTTTTATAAGAAAATATAAAACTAACTAGAAATTAACAAAAATTTTCTCTAATAGCAAAAACTAAAAGCTTTAAACTTTTTTTTAAACAATTAGTTAATAAAAGCATACCAATAAACTAGCATCACTTAGGTTTTATTAAAATAAACTTTATGTTGACTACAAAACTTAATTTAAAATAACTTTTTGTTTTTGAAAAGTTTGTAAAGAACAATTTTACAAGTTTTAGCACTACAACATTAATTTTAGTCATATAACAATTTTAATTCAATATTATTTTCAACAGTTAGTGAAGAAAAAACATTGGATTTCACGAATTTCAACAACACAGCAATTTATTTTGTGGTGTTTTGGGCACTAATCGGAGTTTTAGTTCTGTATATGTATATGAGGCCCAACTGTAATTATTGCCAAGGTTTTTGATTATTTTATTAGTTTTTTTCTATAGTAATTGCTTTATTTGTTCTATGTATTGTAATTTTTTAAGTATTTCCAACTATTTACATAACTTTAATCTATTTAATTTATTATTAAGTTTTTAAACTAACTGACGTTTTCTTTCTTAGTTTTAAACCTTACTCATTTTTTTTGTTTATAAATTCAAAGCTAACAAAATATTCATTCTGTTCCTTTAAGTTTTAATTTGTTCCTATTTTAAACTATGACTGAAGTCAATTTTGTTATTATGTGATTAAGCTTTTGTAGAAGGATTAGACCAGGGTTTCCAAAATATTTTTTTTTAAATGGCCCTCCTTTGAATAACTTAAAAAAGCTATGGCCCCCTTCAACAACATAAATCAAAAAACTACCACTAAAAACACCTAAGACCTTTTTCTCTTTTTTGCTCATCATCATCAACTCCAGAATATCTAGTGTAAGTTTCAAAATATGAACTCATGGCTCACCATTTGGCCCCTTTACTGCTTGTTGCCCCATGAATATCTGCCATGGCTCATTTTGGGAAACCCTGTATTAGACCAAGGTTTTCCGAACTCATTTTTATAGTCGCCCCTTAATAAAATTGAAAATAATAATCGCCTTCCTAATTAGGTGTCGCCCATCTAAATTTTATTTCAGGAGTTGGCAGGAATTTGGTGTTTCAAATTATAAAAATATTTCTCAGGCAGCAGTTGTAAGCTTAGTTGCAACGTGACCTAATTTTAACTTTTCACTACAAATATATAGTTTACTTAGTTTGTTAAAGTTTCTACAAAATTTCAAACTAATTCCTTTCCGACTTTACTAGTTATGTTGGCGACTTACTAAAAAAGGTGCGGTATTGTCCCCTTAGGAATTTGATTGAATTAAAGTGAATCTTAAACTTAATTACAAATATGATTAGAACTTAGCTACGTTTAAAATAAATATTTTTACGGATAATAATTGCTATTATTGCTACAATTTTTTTATTTATTATCCCAACAGAAGCACCATATTATATAAAATATGATAGCGATTATTAATCGTTAAAATATATTAATATAATATATAATTTCTAAACTATCATAATCAATGGAATAAAAACATAATATTATAATTGTCTTTTCCTCAAACAGAACCACCGCCGAAAGTACCAGCACAAGTGAGACAATTTCACGTGAACAGGAGCAGACAGATAGCAGACAGGAACAGGTTTCAGAAGAACAGGAGGTTCAGGAAGATTTCCAGGAAACCATGTAAACTGTTGTACACCATTCCTGAAGAGACTGAAGAAGAATTGAGACAGTATGAGGAAAGTTGAATTGTGACGTCATAGTTAAAATTTCTACGAACTTTATGACGTGATAAATAAACTTTTTTTTGACTAGTATACCACAATGTACTGTTTTGTGTTTTATGACTTGTTTTACTGCTGTATTATTTTAAATTTCTTTTGAAATCATGATTTGTTTGAGGATTAATTATTTTTAACGAGAACTGGATAAAAAAATTAATTTCACTTTTTTGTTTAAAAAGAAATATTTTTTTTTATTTGCTACTTTATCAAAGTTTTCCAAATATATCAATTTATTTTTAAATTAGTAAAAGTTGTTTCGACCTAAAAATATATTTGCGATGGTTAACTATCGTTATTTTTATTGTTTCAGAGATATACTGAAAAGTAACTAAACTGTTTAATTTTTATTATGCTTATAAAATTTATATTTTAAATGTGTTTTTATCTTAACAAATTTATATACACTGTGTGAACTATGTAACAATTAAAAAAAAAGAAAACACTTAAATATATATCCTTTTTATTCTATACCGTATTTAAATTTTCAAATAAAATTTTTAATTTATTATTAATTAATTTTTGAGCTTTAAATGTATATAAGTCTCTTTTAGTATTTGATTTCAAGTTTGTGAATGTTTAAATGATTGAATGTTTCAAAGACTTTTAACAGTATGTGTTTTATAAAATCTATATTATGAGATCATACTTACAAATCATTAACATTTACTAAAAAATTTGTTAAAAAAATCTTTGTATAAACACTTGAAATTTTTTTTTATAAAGTTTAGAAAACCTCTTTGATATGTAAGTTTTAAAAAAAAGTTGAAAATTTTTCATTAATTTTATAAGTTACTAGTAGTTACTAGTTTATAAGTTACTAGTCTTATTTATAGTATATAAACTCGCATATTGATAAGAATTTTTTTAGCAGTAATTTTAAACGCAGTATTATGATTAATTTTAATTTTTTAGCAATACACAATTTAGTGTATGTAAAACTCTACAAATGTATTTTGTTACAAATGTTCTATTTTTTATTATTGATAACACTTGCTTTTCTTTACAATAAAAACGCTATCTATGTTTCAATTAAACTAGTTTTTTATTTATCAGTAACTAAAACTTTATAAGCACATAAAATGTAAGTTTCATAAAGCTTCAAGTGGCAAAAAATAAGTTAAAAATAGGTTGTGGTTTATCTTCTTGTATTTTGTTCTAATAAACCACTTGATTATTTTTTTTTGTACTTGTACATATAAATAAACATTATAAAGTACAGTTTAATCGTAATTAACATTTTAAAACTTATAAGTTTTCACTTAACTAGTTCTTGCTTAAATAATCCAGTTCACAACTTTTTAACTTGATCTCTAGTTATTATATAATGTTTTTTTAGTATTTGAATATTACTTATAATGTTTTAATATAGTTTTTTTTAAGTCTACAGTTTATGACGTATTTAATATCAAGTATGCTATCTTGAATTCTAATAAAATTATAATAATTAATTAAATCAATTTTAATCTTTTTTATTAAACTCTAATTTAATTTTTAAAGTCATTTTAGTTACTAAGACAATAGTATTTGTAACTAAATTTTATTAGAAGCAACATCAAAGAGTAGAAAATAGTAATATTTTTTTTTGTTCAAATAAGATATTAAGTAAATATCAAGGAAACTTAACACATTTGTGTTTTTTTTTCAAATGTTTGGAATTTTTATTAGCTTTTCATTAAACTTGAAGCTATTTTGTAAAAATTACCTTAGTACGCATAGTAGCTGAGCTTAAATTGCCGTATTAGAATAACTTTTTAAAATCGGTATAATTACTTTATTGTATTTATTACTGCAAACTAAATAAAAGAACATAAAGTAGTTTTACACTTTGGAAAAAGTAAAACGTTTAGTACATCCTTAAGCAAAGACGATGTAAAGGCATTAGCAGAAACAAACTAAAATTGTGATTTTGTAACAATATTTTATAGACAGCAAAAGTACTAATATAAAACTAAATACAAGTGAAAAAGTTAAACTACAAAATATATTAAACGAAATGCTTTCTTCTTTCGTAAAATAGTAAGCATCTTTTTAAAGTAGACTTAAGAAAAGAATATACTTTTGTATATTAGACAAACATTTTTAGAAATTACATATTTTAACTTTAAGTGAAAGTTATAAAAATATGTTTTGTTTCAAAAAAGCCTTTTATAAGTAAATTTACATAAAAGATCCATTTTTGCCTAAGATCAAAACAGAAAAAAATCTATAGCTTTGAGTGAGAAAAAAATAGTTATTTTAAACTAAAAACAATCTTTTGACGTTTAACTTAAAATACAAAGTGTTAAAAAAAAAGTAAAATCAATGCCAAGCTAAAGTACTATTAATTGAAGTAGCTAAAACCAAACAGAAAAAAATGAAAGCTAAGTTACTTTAATGTTAACATAGAAAACATATACAACACCTCTTAAAAAAAATCAAATGCAACAGTAAGGCTTTTTATTACGTCACAACTCACATATGTCGTCACAAATCAAGCGAGCCTCTTGCACTTGAGCTTGGGTTTCCTCCTTCGTTTTCTCGCCTTGCACAAGCACTCGAACACTTTTCCCTTGTTGCTCGCGTATGCGAATTTCTCACCTGCTTTTAATGTCACTCCCCTCTCTTCGTGGTAACATTGCTGAGATCTGTCCTCTATTTGCACTTCTGTTGATAAATATGTATAAATGAAAGTACATTTGATAGTAACAAGTTTAAACAATATCTTTATTTTATTACACTTACACATATTTCTGTGCTCTAATAAGTATAGTTTACTATTTTGTTATTAGTATTTATTCCAGTGAACTTGTTTTTCCAGAATCTTTATTAGCAAAAGTTTAATTTTATTTTTTGAATAGTTGACATAAATTAATACTTTAATTTTAGTGATATATATCCCTTATTTGTTCATTTCTTAAAATTTGACTTAATATGGTGTTATTTTAACAAGTACTTACATAAGATTTGATAACACTAATTCAATCATAAGAACACAAGCTTTCAGTATTTTTTCTTTAAAGTAAGTAGTAAACAAAAAACTCAATGTATTAGCATAGCTAGCATCTGACAGTTGGGTAGATTTTTAATATATAAAGCTTTTAGTTTAATAATAATTTCTTTTCTTAGGTAAAACTATTTAAATTACATTATTCCGTCTAATATTTCCCGATAGAAAGCTTTTGACCATGATCATGTTTTAAAACAAAACTAACCGGTAGCTGTCGCAACAGTGGTTGTTCTCTTTCTACCACCACGGGGTCTGGTGGGTCTCGTAGGAACCCCAAAATTCTGGGTGTGGGCTACCAGTCCTGGTCCGTTGTCTTCTGAAGTGTTCATAATGAATGGTGTCGTTGTGATAGTTGCTCTGATTAATTAAATGTTAGAGTTACAGCATTAAAACCTTTTATTTGATTTTGTAAATTTTTTGTTTATTTTATTTTGCCAGTGGTAATTACTGTTTCAAAAAAAACTTTAACTGGTTAAGTTGAGCTGATAAACTAAAACCTAAGCTAGTATTCGACTAAAAATTGATAAAGTCATTTTATTTTAAAGTTAAGTACGAAAGAACAAAGGTTAGAGCAGCATTAGTTTGTTTTATTAAAGTATAGTTGTACTGCAAAAGTAATTATTTAATTTTATTAAATTAAACATAACTAGATTGTTAGACTATTGTTATTTTAAACTTCACAAAATATAATCAAATTATTTTATGGTTGGAGACTGGTCAACGAGCGGCCACAAAGTTGTATTTTGGAAGTAGATTTTTAAGACTAATAAGCGATTAAATTAGCTGAGATTAGTTATTAAAAAGTGTGTTTTGTTATACAAAAAGATATTTAAACCATTTATATATAAACGTATTATAAATAAATGATAGATTGTAGTTATCAATATGCAATGCATTTTAAAGTGTATATTTCCCTAACACAAAACTAACTGGGTAGTGGTAATCAACGTGCACTGCATCTCAACTGGGTGGCAACCGCACATAACGAACCCGTAACTAGGGTGGGATTTGTGGAACTGGTGACCAACTCTGATCAGTTCCCCACTACGCTCGTCACAACACAAGTGGTCCAATACTGTTTGATAATTATCATTTATGTAAAAATTTATTAGTATAAACATTCATAGTGCTTATTAAAATTGTATAATACTTTCTATTTGTAGCCTAACACTATTTAAACTGTATTTTCAATTTTTGATGTTTTTAAAAACACGTTTAGTTTGTCTAAAACATTATAAATGAAGTAATTAAAATTAGTTTATGAACAATACAAGTGCACTTAATGCAAAAACAACAAATTACTTTAATTATTAAAATAAGCCACCGAAAATTAAACTTTATAAGCTTGTGTTTTATGTATACTTTGAAAACAAAAACTAAAAGTTTTGAATTTCATGAAACAAAAACTAACATTGACACATAACAAGGCCTTTCTCGCATCTACAAGTCAACGTGTTAACCAACATCTGGTATTTATTAATTATCATTGTGTGGTTGAATGACTCCATTTCGTCCAATATCGAATCTTCTTTCCATGGATTTATACAAGCTGAATTGTAATGACATTTTTAAAACGTTTAAAAGAAACATTTGAAACGTAAAAACTTTAGTTTTTCTTCAAAGGTACATAAATTTTTAAATAAAGTAGAACTTTTTTTAATATATTTAACACTAATAAAAGTAAACTGTACGAGTATTTGTAATTGTAATCAAAAGAAATTACGAACTAAAAATGCATAACAATAATAACAAAATAATAAACACATGTTAATACTCAACACTAACTTGTAGGATGTTTAGGAGGGTTCAACAAATTTTTGGGTCCGATGTCATACTTGCACTGCAGGGGTTCGCACAAACTTACGGGGTCTCCCGCAAGGGGGCACTCGCAACCTTCGCGGGGATTACCCGGCCTCATGTAGGTGCTTCCCCTCAAATAGTACTCGTCCAAAATGGCGTCGTAACATTTGTCTGATGATAAAATTTTTATACTAAACACTTACAAGATGTGATATTAAGATATAACACTCATGTTATAAAAATCTTATTTCCAACCTAAAATAGAAATTCAAAAAAGTTATACGAAACTAGTAGAAAGTTTTTATAAATCCGACTATAGTAACTACAGTTTAAAAAAACAAGAAATATGTTTAAAATACATAAATACATACTATCCCTTTTCATGTTTGCATTTTTTATATTATATAATATATATTTACCATATTTAGTAAGAAAAATTTATTCACTAATAGTTTTTTTCAAATTGTACTAAATTATACATACTTTCATAATAAATTCAACCGTAAAACTTAACTTTTTTAATTTTTGAAAATGTTTGATGATATATTAAAACCAAACATTGAAAGCAATAAACCGTTGACGTTGCTAAAATTAACTTAGTTTTTAGATAGTTAAAAAATGTAAGGATACATTTAAAAATAATGTTGAAAAAGAAAATCTATGATTAATAATCCAACCATTATCTTCGGGATTTAACAAACTACCATAATGACAAATATCAAAATTTTGTACATTAAACTAATAGTTTGCGTAAAAATAAAAAAAAACAAAGTATATACTTCGAATATCTTACCATTATTATAAGGTAAAATAATGAAATACAGAAATATGATAATAATCAAACCTTTATCTTCCGGGTTAAGTGAAGTCCTATCATAGCTAATATCAACATGTTAGACTTTAAACTGATAAATACATAATTATATGAAAAATAAAATTTTTAAATTAAATATCATTATCCTCTGGATTCAACAGGCTACCATCATGACTTATATCAAGAGGTTGAACATTGAACAAGCAATATACACATAGACAATTGAGCTTTAATTAAACATAAAACAAACCATTATCTTCAGGATTCAATGAAGTACCATCGTGACTAATGTCAACATGCTGAACATTGAAAAGTTGCTCGCAAGTGACTCTCTCGCACCCACTACCGGATAAACATTTGCACCTGAAAGTCCTGTGATGTCTGTCTGATGAAGGAAGTCTCACGTTGAATCTGGTTTTCTTGGTGGTGGTGGTTCTTGTGAAGGGAATTTTCCCTTTTTCGACACTGCATTCTAGCTCGGGAGTGGCGTCTGATGATGATAAATAATATTACTTTTTTCAAGTTAAATTAAACTTAGCCAAATTAAACTTTTATAAGCAAAGTAAAACTTGTTCTTATGAGCTGCTGATAAAAAGTTTTGTGTTCTGTATTAATTGAAACGTTTTCTACGTGGTCTATGAAAGACAGTAATACAGTTTGGTAGAAAGACTCTTTAATTTGCGCAAATTTTGTAATGAAAAGTTTTCAAAGATGTTTGGTAATATAAAAGTTAAACAAAACAAATATCAAAACAAATTGTTTCAACTTAAGTTTAAAGAACTCATAAAAATTTACAATTTTATTCGTTAAAACTCAAATGTTTATAAGTTATCAATTAATGTTTTTCAGTTTATTTAAAATTTCATTTTTTTTTAATTAAAAAGAATTCATAAAGTACCGTCTTACAATAATTCATTTCATAAAAAAAACTAAGTTTACATGGACAACTTAAACAATTGAATGAAATAAGATATCAACAGCTTAAAAGTCAAGCCATGCGAAAATTAAAAATATCATAACAAATACACTTTTAGTGCATTTTCAATTTTTACTTATTGGTTTTTTAACTATAAATAGAAATTTAGTTTATTAATTGCGTTTAATATTACGTTTGTAATAAATTTACGATACAACTCCGTTAAAGTAAAGTAAATTTAATATTTTCTGATATTTACAAGTTTTCTAAAAGTTATAAGTTTTGTCTTTAAAGTTAATAAAAGTTTTTTATCAAATAGTCTTCAATCTGCAATAATAAGTTATTAACTTACACGCATTTTAATAATAAAACAACAGTTATGTACATTTAAACATCTTAAAGAGTACATTAAAAACTATAAATTAAGACAAAATAAGTAAAGTTGACTAGCCGTTTTTTATTAAAGAAGTTTTATATATCAAAAATTAACTTTTATCTATAATCAAACAAACTTACTTGATTCTAAAACAAAAACTAATAAAACTAATAAGTTAAAACAAAGCATTTTAAAATACATGTTAGTACCAAAGTTGTACTTATAAACTAATACAAAAAATCTTGTCGAACTAGAAAGAAAAAGTGCAAAACTCACAAATTTAACTTTCGCTTGCCAAAATAAACATGTTGTTATGGGCAGATTTTTGTTAATTAAAAGTTTAAACAAAATGTTTTTTGAACTTCGCGCTAAAAGCTTTTGTGTATGCCGAAGTTTAAATTACAGAAAGTTTTAAGTAAATGATGTAATAGTGATAACCTTCCAAATTTTAGATAGAACAACTTTCTATTTAAAATTGTTTAAAATGGGTAACAAAGCATTCTACAAGCAATACTTAAGGAAAAAGTTATAATTTAAACTAAAGCCTTAAACTTTTGTAAAAAAATTGTTTGATTTCATAGCGATAGTGTTATGTCTTTTAATACTGATGTGACATTTAATAGTTTTTTTTAATTTTTAGAAGCTTTAATAAGATTTTTTGATTATATAAAAGTTTTTCTTTCAGTAGCCTATGAAAAAATAAGAGAATTGTTTAAACGACTAAAATACTTTAAAGTAATGAAATGTTTAATCCAAACTTTACTTTTCATGAACTTAACGCCAAATTAAACTTCTTAAACAACAAGACATTTATGTAAATACAAAATAAACAAATTTATGCACTAATGCTTTTGTTAAAACAAAAATTTATCAAACATCAAAAAATATTTGACAATTTTCTAAGTCAAAGTAACAAATATTTGTTCTTTTTGACATATAATCTTTTGTTTTAGTCTTTGCATTAAAAGTTGTGCCCGTAAAAGTTATGCTGACAGAAAAAAAAACAATTTTAAACAAAGCTTACCATAAAATATTAAACTTTATCATTTTATTAAATATTAGTTTTCATGATGCAAAAGTATTGTACACAAACTAATCATTACATTTTTAAAATCTGGAAGTTTTACGCATTAAAAATATTAAAAAAAATTATTCGAATACTTTTAAATGTGTAAACTTAGTATGCTTGTTTAAATTAGGTTCCATATAAGCTTGTTATACTTAATAAGTTTTAATGATAAGTAAAGATAAAGAAACGAACAATAATGTTAGGTATACTTTAAAACTTTCAACAATAAAATAAAGAGATATATTGTCTTGTTGTTTTTTTTTAATTTTAATACGCGTTGAAGGGTTTTTCTAAGTATTCGTAGAAAATATAAAAGTGTTTTTGTAAATATCACTACATAGCGTTTAATAAATTTAAAATATTAAAATGTGTAACTCATACTTATTTTGACAATTACTGTTTTCCTTAAGCAATTCTCTACAGTTATTGAATATGAATTATAGGTCATAAGTTTTGAAAACAACTTTAAAATATTCAAAATGTTAGTAATTTTAAAAGTTTTAAATTAATGTATATACAAACTATTAAAAATACCACAGTTATTTAATGATGACTTTTTATCTTAAACTTCTGGTCTCATATACTGTTTAAAATTAGAAATTATATTTAAAAAATATTAAAATCACTATGAGCTGCGCGGAACTAAAAGTAAAAGTAAACAAAATACACAATTAATACGTATTATATTGTTCAAATAAGGTTGTTTGTTTTTAAGGTGTTGTTTGTTTACATATGAAACTAAAAAATTTATCATTTCTGTATTTTCCATCACAGCAAAGAAAAGTTTAAAAGTTTCGAATATAAATTAAAGTTTCGAATAATTTTTTTTCAAAAATTTTTTAAACTCTTTTTTTTTGTGAAAACATATTTAGGTTTTTGTTGTTGTTTTTTTTTTAATCATAGGTTAGTTTAAAATCTTTGTACATTTTCAAACGGTTTCTTATATTTCAAATAAATTTAAGTTTTATAAATTTTCAAGGTTTTTTAAGTTTTTTTTTTCTTTTTTAAACGTAGAGTTTTTTTTTCAAATAATTTTATTTTAACCTTAAAGATCTATGTATTTAGTACTTTGTTTTTTATTTTTACTGTAATTACGTTAGATAAAGTTATAAAAGAAACGAATTAATCGTAATGATTGTAATATGACTAAAATAAGTATTAAATTTAATGTAAAAACTCTTTTTTCCGTGTATCCAAATAATTAATTCTATTTTTAACTTTCAGTAACTTGTTTTGTTTATAAGAATCATTAGATTGCATAGTCCTTTAAAGATCAAATCTTGCAACAACAAGTTTCTATAAAACTTAAGACATATCGTAATTGTTTGTTTTTATACAAGCATGTCATAATATATACGTGTTTACTCATTTCAAACTTAATACAGACTTATTTTTGTGTTTGTTAAGTATTTGAAACATAAGAGCATGAATTCTTAGTTATTTTTTGTATTTACAGCTAAGATTTTAAAATTAAAGTCTTTGGTTTCATATAAGAAAGAATTTACTTTACATGTTTTACAGTATTATAACAAGCATATTATATAGCTTTAGACTAAATATAGATCGTTCAGTGCATTTTTATGTAAATTTTCAACAACTTTTCGACCTTCGTTCGATACAAAAAGCACATATATTTCAATACGGTTATTAGTATCGTTAGTTTTATTAATAATTTCTTGAATTATATTTTAAAACTTTTGGTTTGTGAATGAACAACACTTTAAAAGTTTTTATAGTACATTTATTTTGCATAAAAAAGCTTGAAACATTTTTTTTGCTAAAATAAACTAAAGATAACAAAATTATAAAACAATTTAAGGCTTAATTTAACATTTTTTAAAGTAAGAAAAACCGAAAACGACCTTGACAAATTTTTGACACCCGAGTTTAGTAAAGCACGGATCCACCAATAGGTCGTATTTAGCCGTTCATTTCAGTTAAAAAAAATCTCATTCCTTTACTCTGAATACAAACAAAATTCTCTGCCTACACTTACTTATAGTTTGTTATAATAGAAACTTATCTTAAAAACAAAATTATCTGCCTTATCATACGTGTGTTTTTATGATTAAGCAAAATTTTCAACCTATTGACTTTTTGATTTAACTTTCTTGTGAAAATTAAAGTACTAACAAAAACTGTTTTTCGACTTTGTTTATAAATCAAGTTCATTATTTATGAAAGGCTGCCAACAGTGATAAAAAGGTGGTACAAGATATAAAAATAATCATTGAGCACCTAATAATGGGCTCGAAACAATCAGTCCAAGAGAATGGGAGCGTACTAACGGAAACAGGTAACATACTTTAATATATAAATATGTTTAAATTAAAATATTTAACGATAGTTTAAGTAATATATCTAATCGTTTTATGGTTAGTTTTATAACAAAAAAAAACTAATATATTTATTTTGTGAGCTTCATGTGTTTTAAAAATACAACAAGAAAAACAAATGTTAGAAACATAAACAGTTTAATTCATCTAGGCCACGAAAGTGCATACTGTGAGTCCATTTTGTCCTTTGCCCGCGAAAAGGATCGAGAGTTCGGAACGCTTGTGACAAAATTGCAAAACGTTTTGAAGAAGTAAAAATCAACCCGACGTACTTCGCATATACGCAGCTGAAACAGCAAATTGACGATTTTTTCAAAAAGTTCAATGAAACTTCAAAAAAGATCAGTGATTTAAGAGATGGTTGTACTGCAAGCACTAAGTTACATTTAGATTATCTTAATGAGAAAATTTTTTCTCATAGTCAAAGTGTTATGTACTTAAACCAAATTTTAGCAGATTTCATTACCAGAAAAATAGAAGTCCAAATACAACAATCGCTTAGTTAGTTTTTCATTGTGTAGCTGTTTTTAGTCTGTTAAAGTTTTGATTGTTTTCTACAACTTTTTAGATCAACGATCAGGCTCGCAACTAAATTTTTCTACAACTTCTATGCCAACAAGTAAGGATTATTATTTTTATTTCAAAAATTTAATTTTGATATAAGAGTTTAACTTATTTTGTATTGAAATAAAAAGTTTAAAGTAAAAATTTTTTTTTATTTAATTGTTTAAAAACTATTTTCCATTACTGTTACACATTATTAAGATTTTTTATTTAAGCACTGACGAGGTCTTTGACCGAAACTTAATTTGAAAAACAAAATCTTTAAAAACTTATTGTTTCTCTTCTAGTAGTTGAAATCTTTTATTTGTTTTCTTGAAATCAAAACATATAATAATGAAACTTTAGTCTAAGTCAAAACAAGTTCATACATAACTGTTTAGTAAACTATTACTTGTCTACAAAAGAACTTATAACATTTTTTTTATACGTCATGTAATGTTATTTTTTATTTTAAAGCATCCGCACCAAAAAATCAACACTCAGCAACTTCAAGTACGCTGTCTGAACTGCAAAGGAAGTTGGAGAAAGTCAGAAACGAAAGACTGTGTGTAGTTTGCCTGTCTGAAGAATCAAACATGGTGTTCATACCTTGTGGTCACGTTTGCACGTGCGAAAGTTGCTCGTCGAATTTGAGAAACAGTTGTCCGGTATGCAGGAGATCATTTACTCATTCTCAGCGAGTGTATGTGTGAAATAGCGTTGTTTTTGTTCAACAACTTGTACTTTGTCTTAAATTTAAATAATCAAAATTTTGCAAAAAATATTTTCAAGTATTAAAGTTGTGTCTGTTTATTTGTATACTTTTAAAACTCACTGTTTAAACATTTCGATATTAAGTTTGAATCACTTTTATCTACATTACATTTTACAACTTTAACTTTGTCAACAAATAGCTTAAATTTTAACTTAAATTGTTTTTTTCATTTTCGTTAAAAAAAAAAGATTATTTCTTAAATATATAATATCTTAACCTTTTATTTTAGATAAAAATTTGTTTATTTTTTGTAAAGTGCTTAAAACAGTTTTTTGTAAACAATTTAGTTAGTAGGTATTTATAAGAGCGCAGATTTTTAATATCTAATAAGGTTACCTGTTTTATTTCTTTTACCTTATTAAAACTAAATTTTTAGGATTTTTGTATTTATAGATAGTTTTAAACGATGTAACAAATTTTTGTAACTATAGCTTTTACTGCTAATGAATTGTTATTTATAAAGATTTTAGTTTATTACTTTTAGCTTTTACTTTTCTTTTTACTTCAACTATAAAAAATGCTAAGTTTTAAATTACGTCCTGGTATAACTGTATACTTTAAGCTTTTAAAAAACTTTTTTATCCTAAAAAAACATAACAGCAATCTAAACTGTTTAATTTCATAAAGTTTTCATTGAAAGTTTAGTTTCAAGCTACTGTCGTTTTTTTATGACTCAGGTTTCGTAAGCTAGTAGAAAAAGCTCTTTAATCTTTTTTTTTAATCAGTTCTGTTTGAATTTTAGCTTGTAAATTTTTGTAAAAAGTTATATATTGTACATAATTTTCAAAAAACGTATCTTTGATTACAGTATTTTAACTTTTTTATTTGTACCTATTAACGAGTTTACTTAAGTCTTCATAAAAGACTGAAGTGAACATCAACACTTAACAACTGTACAAATCAGTACTATTTGTCGTCTAAGATTTTGTTGATGTTAATATTGAAATTCTGACCAACTTTAATTTTTTATTTTGACTTTAAAATGTTTTTAGTTTTTCAAAATAAAATGTATATATTACCTTTAGCAGTGCTATTTTATTTATTACGTACAAAATATGTGACCAAAGTG
>NW_028139932.1:0-39480 GCF_965202585.1 Thalia democratica | reverse complement strand
CTAGTAAAAAGTTCAGAAGACTGTAAAATTTTTTCTAAACAATTTTAAGCAAAAATAAAAAAAGCGTGTCGTAGCCAATACATTAAACAACATATTAGCAAAGTTTTAACTGTTTTAGTCAAGAATTGTTTGTGTAAGAGTGCTAAAACGTATGGATTATACATTGACTAGTAAAAAGTTCAGAAGACTGTAAAATTTTTTCTAAACAATTTTAAGCAAAAATAAAGAAAGCGTGTCGTAGCCAATACATTAAACAACATATTTGCAAAGTTTTAACTGTTTTAGTCAAGAATTGTTAGTGTAAGAGTGCTAAAACGTATAGATTATACATTGACTAGTAAAAAGTTCAGAAGACTGTAAAATTTTTTCTAAACAATTTTTAGCAAAAATAAAAAAAGCGTGTCGTAGCCAATACATTAAACAACATATTTGCAAAGTTTTAACTGTTTTAGTCAAGAATTGTTTGTGTAAGAGTGCTAAAACGTATGGATTATACATTGACTAGTAAAAAGTTCAGAAGACTGTAAAATTTTTTCTAAACAATTTTAAGCAAAAATAAAAAAAGCGTGTCGTAGCCAATACATTAAACAACATATTTGCAAAGTTTTAACTGTTTTAGTCAAGAATTGTTTTTGTAAGAGTGCTAAAACGTATGGATTATACATTGACTAGTAAAAAGTTCAGAAGACTGTAAAATTTTTTCTAAACAATTTTTAGCAAAAATAAAAAAAGCGTGTCGTAGCCAATACATTAAACAACATATTTGCATTGTTTTAACTGTTTTAGTCAAGAATTGTTTGTGTAAGAGTGCTAAAACGTATGGATTATACATTGACTAGTAAAAAGTTAGGAAGACTGTAAAATTTTTTCTAAACAATTTTAAGCAAAAATAAAAAAAGCGTGTCGTAGCCAATACATTAAACAACATATTTGCAAAGTTTTAATTGTTTTAGTCAAGAATTGTTTGTGTAAGAGTGCTAAAACGTATGGATTATACATTGACTAGTAAAAAGTTCAGAAGACTGTAAAATTTTTTCTAAACAATTTTAAGCAAAAATAAAAAAAGCGTGTCGTAGCCAATACATTAAACAACATATTTGCAAAGTTTTAACTGTTTTAGTCAAGAATTGTTTGTGTAAGAGTGCTAAAACGTATGGATTATACATTGACTAGTAAAAAGTTCAGAAGACTGTAAAATTTTTTCTAAACAATTTTAAGCAAAAATAAAGAAAGCGTGTCGTAGCCAATACATTAAACAACATATTTGCAAAGTTTTAACTGTTTTAGTCAAGAATTGTTAGTGTAAGAGTGCTAAAACGTATGGATTATAAATTGACGAAAGCAAGCATAGGTGTTTTTTAATGTAAAAAGTTCAGAAGACCGTAAAATTTTTTCTAAACAATTTTAAGCAAAAATAAAAAAAGCGTGTCGTAGCCAATACATTAAACAACATATTTGCAAAGTTTTAACTGTTTTAGTCAAGAATTGTTTGTGTAAGAGTGCTAAAACGTATGGATTATACATTGACTAGTAAAAAGTTCAGAAGACTGTAAAATTTTTTTCTAAACAATTTAAAGCAAAAATAAAAGAAGCGTGTCGTAGCCAATACATTAAACAACATATTTGCAAAGTTTTAACTGTTTTAGTCAAGAATTGTTTGTGTAAGAGTGCTAAAACGTATGGATTATACATTGACTAGTAAAAAGTTCAGAAGACTGTAAAATTTTTTCTAAACAATTTTAAGCAAAAATAAAGAAAGCGTGTCGTAGCCAATACATTAAACAACATATTTGCAAAGTTTTAACTGTTTTAGTCAAGAATTGTTAGTGTAAGAGTGCTAAAACGTATGGATTATACATTGACTAGTAAAAAGTTCAGAAGACTGTAAAATTTTTTCTAAACAATTTTAAGCAAAAATAAAAAAAGCGTGTCGTAGCCAAAACATTAAACAACATATTTGCAAAGTTTTAACTGTTTTAGTCAAGAATTGTTTGTGTAAGAGTGCTAAAACGTATGGATTAGACATTGACTAGTAAAAAGTTCAGAAGACTGTAAAATTTTTTCGAAACAATTTTAAGCAAAAATAAAAAAAGCGTGTCGTAGCCAATACATTAAACAACATATTTGCAAAGTTTTAACTGTTTTAGTCAAGAATTGTTTGTGTAAGAGTGCTAAAACGTATGGATTATACATTGACTAGTAAAAAGTTCAGAAGACTGTAAAATTTTTTCTAAACAATTTTAAGCAAAAATAAAGAAAGCGTGTCGTAGCCAATACATTAAACAACATATTTGCAAAGTTTTAACTGTTTTAGTCAAGAATTGTTAGTGTAAGAGTGCTAAAACGTATGGATTATACATTGACTAGTAAAAAGTTCAGAAGACTGTAAAATTTTTTCTAAACAATTTTAGCAAAAATAAAAAAAGCGTGTCGTAGCCAATACATTAAACAACATATTTGCATTGTTTTAACTGTTTTAGTCAAGAATTGTTTGTGTAAGAGTGCTAAAACGTATGGATTATACATTGACTAGTAAAAAGTTAGGAAGACTGTAAAATTTTTTCTAAACAATTTTAAGCAAAAATAAAAAAAGCGTGTCGTAGCCAATATATTAAACAACATATTTGCAAAGTTTTAATTGTTTTAGTCAAGAATTGTTTGTGTAAGAGTGCTAAAACGTATGGATTATACATTGACTAGTAAAAAGTTCAGAAGACTGTAAAATTTTTTCTAAACAATTTTAAGCAAAAATAAAAAAAGCGTGTCGTAGCCAATACATTAAACAACATATTTGCAAAGTTTTAACTGTTTTAGTCAAGAATTGTTTGTGTAAGAGTGCTAAAACGTATGGATTATACATTGACTAGTAAAAAGTTCAGAAGACTGTAAAATTTTTTCTAAACAATTTTAAGCAAAAATAAAGAAAGCGTGTCGTAGCCAATACATTAAACAACATATTTGCAAAGTTTTAACTGTTTTAGTCAAGAATTGTTAGTGTAAGAGTGCTAAAACGTATGGATTATACATTGACTAGTAAAAAGTTCAGAAGACTGTAAAATTTTTTCTAAACAATTTTTAGCAAAAATAAAAAAGCGTGTCGTAGCCAATACATTAAACAACATATTTGCAAAGTTTTAACTGTTTTAGTCAAGAATTGTTTGTGTAAGAGTGCTAAAACGTATGGATTATACATTGACTAGTAAAAAGTTCAGAAGACTGTAAAATTTTTTCTAAACAATTTTAAGCAAAAATAAAGAAAGCGTGTCGTAGCCAATACATTAAACAACATATTTGCAAAGTTTTAACTGTTTTAGTCAAGAATTGTTAGTGTAAGAGTGCTAAAACGTATGGATTATACATTGACTAGTAAAAAGTTCAGAAGACTGTAAAATTTTTTCTAAACAATTTTTAGCAAAAATAAAAAAAGCGTGTCGTAGCCAATACATTAAACAACATATTTGCAAAGTTTTAACTGTTTTAGTCAAGAATTGTTTGTGTAAGAGTGCTAAAACGTATGGATTATACATTGACTAGTAAAAAGTTCAGAAGACTGTAAAATTTTTTCTAAACAATTTTAAGCGAAAATAAAAAAAGCGTGTCGTAGCCAATACATTAAACAACATATTTGCAAAATTTTAACTGTTTTAGTCAAGAATTGTTTGTGTAAGAGTGCTAAAACGTATGGATTATACATTGACTAGTAAAAAGTTCAGAAGACTGTAAAATTTTTTTCTAAACAATTTTAAGCAAAAATAAAAAAAACTTGTCGTAGCCAATACATTAAACAACATATTTGCAAAGTTTTAACTGTTTTAGTCAAGAATTGTTTGTGTAAGAGTGCTAAAACGTATGGATTATACATTTACTAGTAAAAAGTTCAGAAGACTGTTAAATTTTTTCTAAACAATTTTAAGCAAAAATAAAAAAAGCGTGTCGTAGCCAATACATTAAACAACATATTTGCAAAGTTTTAACTGTTTTAGTCAAGAATTGTTTGTGTAAGAGTGCTAAAACGTATGGATTATACATTGACGAAAGCAAGCATAGGTGTTTTTAAATGTAAAAAGTTCAGAAGACCATAAATTTTTTCTAAACAATTTTAAGCAAAAATAAAAAAAGCGTGTCGTAGCCAATACATTAAACAACATATTTGCAAAGTTTTAACTGTTTTAGTCAAGAATTGTTTGTGTAAGAGTGCTAAAACGTATGGATTATACATTGACTAGTAAAAAGTTCAGAAGACTGTAAAATTTTTTCTAAACAATTTAAAGCAAAAATAAAAAAAGCGTGTCGTAGCCAATACATTAAACAACATATTTGCAAAGTTTTAACTGTTTTAGTCAAGAATTGTTTGTGTAAGAGTGCTAAAACGTATGGATTATACATTGACTAGTAAAAAGTTCAGAAGACTGTAAAATTTTTTCTAAACAATTTTAAGCAAAAATAAAAAAAGCGTGTCGTAGCCAATACATTAAACAACATACTGCAAAGCTTTAACTGTTTTAGTCAAGAATTGTTTGTGTAAGAGTGCTAAAACGTATGGATTATACATTGACTAGTAAAAAGTTCAGAAGACTGTAAAATTTTTTCTAAACAATATTAAGCAAAAATAAAAAAAGCTTGTCGTAGCCAAATACATTAAACAACATATTTGCAAAGTTTTAACTGTTTTAGTCAAGAATTGTTTGTGTAAGAGTGCTAAAACGTATGGATTATACATTGACGAAAGCAAGCATAGGTGTTTTTAAATGTAAAAAGTTCAGAAGACCGTAAAATTTTTTCTAAACAATTTTAAGCAAAAATAAAAAAAGCGTGTCGTAGCCAATACATTAAACAACATATTTGCAAAGTTTTAACTGTTTTAGTCAAGAATTGTTTGTGTAAGAGTGCTAAAACGTATAGATTATAAATTGACGAAAGCAAGCATAGGTGTTTTTTAATGTAAAAAGTTCAGAAGACCGTAAAATTTTTTCTAAACAATTTTAAGCAAAAATAAAAAAAGCGTGTCGTAGCCAATACATTAAACAACATATTTGCAAAGTTTTAACTGTTTTAGTCAAGAATTGTTTGTGTAAGAGTGCTAAAACGTATGGATTATACATTGACTAGTAAAAAGTTCAGAAGACTGTAAAATTTTTTCTAAACAATTTAAAGCAAAAATAAAAAAAGCGTGTCGTAGCCAATACATTAAACAACATATTTGCAAAGTTTTAACTGTTTTAGTCAAGAATTGTTTGTGTAAGAGTGCTAAAACGTATGGATTATACATTGACTAGTAAAAAGTTCAGAAGACTGTAAAATTTTTTCTAAACAATTTTAAGCAAAAATAAAGAAAGCGTGTCGTAGCCAATACATTAAACAACATATTTGCAAAGTTTTAACTGTTTTAGTCAAGAATTGTTAGTGTAAGAGTGCTAAAACGTATGGATTATACATTGACTAGTAAAAAGTTCAGAAGACTGTAAAATTTTTTCTAAACAATTTTTAGCAAAAATAAAAAAAGCGTGTCGTAGCCAATACATTAAACAACATATTTGCAAAGTTTTAACTGTTTTAGTCAAGAATTGTTTGTGTAAGAGTGCTAAAACGTATGGATTAGACATTGACTAGTAAAAAGTTCAGAAGACTGTAAAATTTTTTCTAAACAATTTTAAGCAAAAATAAAAAAAGCGTGTCGTAGCCAATACATTAAACAACATATTTGCAAAGTTTTAACTGTTTTAGTCAAGAATTGTTTGTGTAAGAGTGCTAAAACGTATGGATTATACATTGACTAGTAAAAAGTTCAGAAGACTGTAAATTTTTTTCTAAACAATTTTAAGCAAAAATAAAGAAAGCGTGTCGTAGCCAATACATTAAACAACATATTTGCAAAGTTTTAACTGTTTTAGTCAAGAATTGTTAGTGTAAGAGTGCTAAAACGTATGGATTATACATTGACTAGTAAAAAGTTCAGAAGACTGTAAAATTTTTTCTAAACAATTTTAAGCAAAAATAAAAAAAGCGTGTCGTAGCCAATACATTAAACAACATATTTGCATTGTTTTAATTGTTTTAGTCAAGAATTGTTAGTGTAAGAGTGCTAAAACGTATGGATTATACATTGACTAGTAAAAAGTTAGGAAGACTGTAAAATTTTTTCTAAACAATTTTAAGCAAAAATAAAAAAAGCGTGTCGTAGCCAATACATTAAACAACATATTTGCAAAGTTTTAATTGTTTTAGTCAAGAATTGTTTGTGTAAGAGTGCTAAAACGTATGGATTATACATTGACTAGTAAAAAGTTCAGAAGACTGTAAAATTTTTTCTAAACAATTTTAAGTAAAAATAAAAAAAGCGTGTCGTAGCCAATACATTAAACAACATATTTGCAAAGTTTTAACTGTTTTAGTCAAGAATTGTTTGTGTAAGAGTGCTAAAACGTATGGATTATACATTGACTAGTAAAAAGTTCAGAAGACTGTAAAATTTTTTCTAAACAATTTTAAGCAAAAATAAAGAAAGCGTGTCGTAGCCAATACATTAAACAACATATTTGCAAAGTTTTAACTGTTTTAGTCAAGAATTGTTAGTGTAAGAGTGCTAAAACGTATGGATTATACATTGACTAGTAAAAAGTTCAGAAGACTGTAAAATTTTTTCTAAACAATTTTTAGCAAAAATAAAAAAAGCGTGTCGTAGCCAATACATTAAACAACATATTTGCAAAGTTTTAACTGTTTTAGTCAAGAATTATTTGTGTAAGAGTGCTAAAACGTATGGATTATACATTGACTAGTAAAAAGTTCAGAAGACTGTAAAATTTTTTCTAAACAATTTTAAGCAAAAATAAAAAAAGCGTGTCGTAGCCAATACATTAAACAACATATTTGCAAAGTTTTAACTGTTTTAGTCAAGAATTGTTTTTGTAAGAGTGCTAAAACGTATGGATTATACATTGACTAGTAAAAAGTTCAGAAGACTGTAAAATTTTTTCTAAACAATTTTTAGCAAAAATAAAAAAAGCGTGTCGTAGCCAATACATTAAACAACATATTTGCATTGTTTTAACTGTTTTAGTCAAGAATTGTTTGTGTAAGAGTGCTAAAACGTATGGATTATACATTGACTAGTAAAAAGTTAGGAAGACTGTAAAATTTTTTCTAAACAATTTTAAGCAAAAATAAAAAAAGCGTGTCGTAGCCAATACATTAAACAACATATTTGCAAAGTTTTAATTGTTTTAGTCAAGAATTGTTTGTGTAAGAGTGCTAAAACGTATGGATTATACATTGACTAGTAAAAAGTTCAGAAGACTGTAAAATTTTTTCTAAACAATTTTAAGCAAAAATAAAAAAAGCGTGTCGTAGCTAATACATTAAACAACATATTTGCAAAGTTTTAACTGTTTTAGTCAAGAATTGTTTGTGTAAGAGTGCTAAAACGTATGGATTATACATTGACTAGTAAAAAGTTCAGAAGACTGTAAAATTTTTTCTAAACAATTTTAAGCAAAAATAAAGAAAGCGTGTCGTAGCCAATACATTAAACAACATATTTGCAAAGTTTTAACTGTTTTAGTCAAGATTTGTTAGTGTAAGAGTGCTAAAACGTATGGATTATACATTGACTAGTAAAAAGTTCAGAAGACTGTAAAATTTTTTCTAAACAATTTTTAGCAAAAATAAAAAAAAGCGTGTCGTAGCCAATACATTAAACAACATATTTGCAAAGTTTTAACTGTTTTAGTCAAGAATTGTTTGTGTAAGAGTGCTAAAACGTATGGATTATACATTGACTAGTAAAAAGTTCAGCAGACTGTAAAATTTTTTCTAAACAATTTTAAGCAAAAATAAAAAAAGCGTGTCGTAGCCAATACATTAAACAACATATTTGCAAAGTTTTAACTGTTTTAGTCAAAAATTGTTTGTGTAAGAGTGCTAAAACGTATGGATTATACATTGACTAGTAAAAAGTTCAGAAGACTGTAAAATTTTTTCTAAACAATTTTAAGCAAAAATAAAGAAAGCGTGTCGTAGCCAATACATTAAACAACATATTTGCAAAGTTTTAACTGTTTTAGTCAAGAATTGTTAGTGTAAGAGTGCTAAAACGTATGGATTATACATTGACTAGTAAAAAGTTCAGAAGACTGTAAAATTTTTTCTAAACAATTTTTAGCAAAAATAAAAAAAGCGTGTCGTAGCCAATACATTAAACAACATATTTGCAAAGTTTTAACTGTTTTAGTCAAGAATTGTTTGTGTAAGAGTGCTAAAACGTATGGATTAGACATTGACTAGTAAAAAGTTCAGAAGACTGTAAAATTTTTTCTAAACAATTTTAAGCAAAAATAAAAAAAGCGTGTCGTAGCCAATACATTAAACAACATATTTGCAAAGTTTTAACTGTTTTAGTCAAGAATTGTTTGTGTAAGAGTGCTAAAACGTATGGATTATACATTGACTAGTAAAAAGTTCAGAAGACTGTAAAATTTTTTCTAAACAATTTTAAGCAAAAATAAAGAAAGCGTGTCGTAGCCAATACATTAAACAACATATTTGCAAAGTTTTAACTGTTTTAGTCAAGAATTGTTAGTGTAAGAGTGCTAAAACGTATGGATTATACATTGACTAGTAAAAAGTTCAGAAGACTGTAAAATTTTTTCTAAACAATTTTTAGCAAAAATAAAAAAAGCGTGTCGTAGCCAATACATTAAACAACATATTTGCATTGTTTTAACTGTTTTAGTCAAGAATTGTTTGTGTAAGAGTGCTAAAACGTATGGATTATACATTGACTAGTAAAAAGTTAGGAAGACTGTAAAATTTTTTCTAAACAATTTTAAGCAAAAATAAAAAAAGCGTGTCGTAGCCAATACATTAAACAACATATTTGCAAAGTTTTAATTGTTTTAGTCAAGAATTGTTTGTGTAAGAGTGCTAAAACGTATGGATTATACATTGACTAGTAAAAAGTTCAGAAGACTGTAAAATTTTTTCTAAACAATTTTAAGCAAAAATAAAAAAAGCGTGTCGTAGCCAATACATTAAACAACATATTTGCAAAGTTTTAACTGTTTTAGTCAAGAATTGTTTGTGTAAGAGTGCTAAAACGTATGGATTATACATTGACTAGTAAAAAGTTCAGAAGACTGTAAAATTTTTTCTAAACAATTTTAAGCAAAAATAAAGAAAGCGTGTCGTAGCCAATACATTAAACAACATATTTGCAAAGTTTTAACTGTTTTAGTCAAGAATTGTTAGTGTAAGAGTGCTAAAACGTATGGACTATACATTGACTAGTAAAAAGTTCAGAAGACTGTAAAATTTTTTCTAAACAATTTTTAGCAAAAATAAAAAAAGCGTGTCGTAGCCAATACATTAAACAACATATTTGCAAAGTTTTAACTGTTTTAGTCAAGAATTATTTGTGTAAGAGTGCTAAAACGTATGGATTATACATTGACTAGTAAAAAGTTCAGAAGACTGTAAAATTTTTTCTAAACAATTTTAAGCAAAAATAAAAAAAGCGTGTCGTAGCCAATACATTAAACAACATATTTGCAAAGTTTTAACTGTTTTAGTCAAGAATTGTTTTTGTAAGAGTGCTAAAACGTATGGATTATACATTGACTAGTAAAAAGTTCAGAAGACTGTAAAATTTTTTCTAAACAATTTTTAGCAAAAATAAAAAAAGCGTGTCGTAGCCAATACATTAAACAACATATTTGCATTGTTTTAACTGTTTTAGTCAAGAATTGTTTGTGTAAGAGTGCTAAAACGTATGGATTATACATTGACTAGTAAAAAGTTAGGAAGACTGTAAAATTTTTTCTAAACAATTTTAAGCAAAAATAAAAAAAGCGTGTCGTAGCCAATACATTAAACAACATATTTGCAAAGTTTTAATTGTTTTAGTCAAGAATTGTTTGTGTAAGAGTGCTAAAACGTATGGATTATACATTGACTAGTAAAAAGTTCAGAAGACTGTAAAATTTTTTCTAAACAATTTTAAGCAAAAATAAAAAAAGCGTGTCGTAGCTAATACATTAAACAACATATTTGCAAAGTTTTAACTGTTTTAGTCAAGAATTGTTTGTGTAAGAGTGCTAAAACGTATGGATTATACATTGACTAGTAAAAAGTTCAGAAGACTGTAAAATTTTTTCTAAACAATTTTAAGCAAAAATAAAGAAAGCGTGTCGTAGCCAATACATTAAACAACATATTTGCAAAGTTTTAACTGTTTTAGTCAAGAATTGTTAGTGTAAGAGTGCTAAAACGTATGGATTATACATTGACTAGTAAAAAGTTCAGAAGACTGTAAAATTTTTTCTAAACAATTTTTAGCAAAAATAAAAAAAGCGTGTCGTAGCCAATACATTAAACAACATATTTGCAAAGTTTTAACTGTTTTAGTCAAGAATTGTTTGTGTAAGAGTGCTAAAACGTATGGATTATACATTGACTAGTAAAAAGTTCAGCAGACTGTAAAATTTTTTCTAAACAATTTTAAGCAAAAATAAAAAAAGCGTGTCGTAGCCAATACATTAAACAACATATTTGCAAAGTTTTAACTGTTTTAGTCAAAAATTGTTTGTGTAAGAGTGCTAAAACGTATGGATTATACATTGACTAGTAAAAAGTTCAGAAGACTGTAAAATTTTTTCTAAACAATTTTATGCAAAAATAAAAAAAGCGTGTCGTAGCCAATACATTAAACAACATATTTGCAAAGTTTTAACTGTTTTAGTCAAGAATTGTTTGTGTAAGAGTGCTAAAACGTATGGATTATACATTGACGAAAGCAAGCATAGGTGTTTTTTAATGTAAAAAGTTCAGAAGACCATAAAATTTTTTCTAAACAATTTTAAGCAAAAATAAAAAAAGCGTGTCGTAGCCAATACATTAAACAACATATTTGCAAAGTTTTAATTGTTTTAGTCAAGAATTGTTTGTGTAAGAGTGCTAAAACGTATGGATTATACATTGACTAGTAAAAAGTTCAGAAGACTGTAAAATTTTTTCTAAACAATTTTAAGCAAAAATAAAAAAAGCGTGTCGTAGCCAATACATTAAACAACATATTTGCAAAGTTTTAACTGTTTTAGTCAAGAATTGTTTGTGTAAGAGTGCTAAAACGTATGGATTATACATTGACTAGTAAAAAGTTCAGAAGACTGTAAAATTTTTTCTAAACAATTTTAAGCAAAAATAAAGAAAGCGTGTCGTAGCCAATACATTAAACAACATATTTGCAAAGTTTTAACTGTTTTAGTCAAGAATTGTTAGTGTAAGAGTGCTAAAACGTATGGATTATACATTGACTAGTAAAAAGTTCAGAAGACTGTAAAATTTTTTCTAAACAATTTTTAGCAAAAATAAAAAAGCGTGTCGTAGCCAATACATTAAACAACATATTTGCAAAGTTTTAACTGTTTTAGTCAAGAATTGTTTGTGTAAGAGTGCTAAAACGTATGGATTATACATTGACTAGTAAAAAGTTCAGAAGACTGTAAAATTTTTTCTAAACAATTTTAAGCAAAAATAAAAAAAGCGTGTCGTAGCCAATACATTAAACAACATATTTGCAAAGTTTTAACTGTTTTATTCAAGAATTGTTTTTGTAAGAGTGCTAAAACGTATGGATTATACATTGACTAGTAAAAAGTTCAGAAGACTGTAAAATTTTTTCTAAACAATTTTTAGCAAAAATAAAAAAGCGTGTCGTAGCCAATACATTAAACAACATATTTGCATTGTTTTAACTGTTTTAGTCAAGAATTGTTTGTGTAAGAGTGCTAAAACGTATGGATTATACATTGACTAGTAAAAAGTTAGGAAGACTGTAAAATTTTTTCTAAACAATTTTAAGCAAAAATAAAAAAAGCGTGTCGTAGCCAATACATTAAACAACATATTAAAAGTTTTAATTGTTTTAGTCAAGAATTGTTTGTGTAAGAGTGCTAAAACGTATGGATTATACATTGACTAGTAAAAAGTTCAGAAGACTGTAAAATTTTTTCTAAACAATTTTAAGCAAAAATAAAAAAAGCGTGTCGTAGCCAATACATTAAACAACATATTTGCAAAGTTTTAACTGTTTTAGTCAAGAATTGTTTGTGTAAGAGTGCTAAAACGTATGGATTATACATTGACTAGTAAAAAGTTCAGAAGACTGTAAAATTTTTTCTAAACAATTTTATGCAAAAATAAAAAAAGCGTGTCGTAGCCAATACATTAAACATCATATTTGCAAAGTTTTAACTGTTTTAGTCAAGAATTGTTTGTGTAAGAGTGCTAAAACGTATGGATTATACATTGACGAAAGCAAGCATAGGTGTTTTTTAATGTAAAAAGTTCAGAAGACCGTAAAATTTTTTCTAAACAATTTTAAGCAAAAATAAAAAAAGCGTGTCGTAGCCAATACATTAAACAACATATTTGCAAAGTTTTAACTGTTTTAGTCAAGAATTGTTTGTGTAAGAGTGCTAAAACGTATGGATTATACATTGACTAGTAAAAAGTTCAGAAGACTGTAAAATTTTTTCTAAACAATTTTAAGCAAAAATAAAGAAAGCGTGTCGTAGCCAATACATTAAACAACATATTTGCAAAGTTTTAACTGTTTTAGTCAAGAATTGTTAGTGTAAGAGTGCTAAAACGTATGGATTATACATTGACTAGTAAAAAGTTCAGAAGACTGTAAAATTTTTTCTAAACAATTTTTAGCAAAAATAAAAAAAGCGTGTCGTAGCCAATACATTAAACAACATATTTGCAAAGTTTTAACTGTTTTAGTCAAGAATTGTTTGTGTAAGAGTGCTAAAACGTATGGATTATACATTGACTAGTAAAAAGTTCAGCAGACTGTAAAATTTTTTCTAAACAATTTTAAGCAAAAATAAAAAAAGCGTGTCGTAGCCAATACATTAAACAACATATTTGCAAAGTTTTAACTGTTTTAGTCAAAAATTGTTTGTGTAAGAGTGCTAAAACGTATGGATTATACATTGACTAGTAAAAAGTTCAGAAGACTGTAAAATTTTTTCTAAACAATTTTATGCAAAAATAAAAAAAGCGTGTCGTAGCCAATACATTAAACAACATATTTGCAAAGTTTTAACTGTTTTAGTCAAGAATTGTTTGTGTAAGAGTGCTAAAACGTATGGATTATACATTGACGAAAGCAAGCATAGGTGTTTTTTAATGTAAAAAGTTCAGAAGACCGTAAAATTTTTTCTAAACAATTTTAAGCAAAAATAAAAAAAGCGTGTCGTAGCCAATACATTAAACAACATATTTGCAAAGTTTTAATTGTTTTAGTCAAGAATTGTTTGTGTAAGAGTGCTAAAACGTATGGATTATACATTGACTAGTAAAAAGTTCAGAAGACTGTAAAATTTTTTCTAAACAATTTTAAGCAAAAATAAAAAAAGCGTGTCGTAGCCAATACATTAAACAACATATTTGCAAAGTTTTAACTGTTTTAGTCAAGAATTGTTTGTGTAAGAGTGCTAAAACGTATGGATTATACATTGACTAGTAAAAAGTTCAGAAGACTGTAAAATTTTTTCTAAACAATTTTAAGCAAAAATAAAGAAAGCGTGTCGTAGCCAATACATTAAACAACATATTTGCAAAGTTTTAACTGTTTTAGTCAAGAATTGTTAGTGTAAGAGTGCTAAAACGTATGGATTATACATTGACTAGTAAAAAGTTCAGAAGACTGTAAAATTTTTTCTAAACAATTTTTAGCAAAAATAAAAAAGCGTGTCGTAGCCAATACATTAAACAACATATTTGCAAAGTTTTAACTGTTTTAGTCAAGAATTGTTTGTGTAAGAGTGCTAAAACGTATGGATTATACATTGACTAGTAAAAAGTTCAGAAGACTGTAAAATTTTTTCTAAACAATTTTAAGCAAAAATAAAAAAAGCGTGTCGTAGCCAATACATTAAACAACATATTTGCAAAGTTTTAACTGTTTTATTCAAGAATTGTTTTTGTAAGAGTGCTAAAACGTATGGATTATACATTGACTAGTAAAAAGTTCAGAAGACTGTAAAATTTTTTCTAAACAATTTTTAGCAAAAATAAAAAAAGCGTGTCGTAGCCAATACATTAAACAACATATTTGCATTGTTTTAACTGTTTTAGTCAAGAATTGTTTGTGTAAGAGTGCTAAAACGTATGGATTATACATTGACTAGTAAAAAGTTAGGAAGACTGTAAAATTTTTTCTAAACAATTTTAAGCAAAAATAAAAAAAGCGTGTCGTAGCCAATACATTAAACAACATATTAAAAGTTTTAATTGTTTTAGTCAAGAATTGTTTGTGTAAGAGTGCTAAAACGTATGGATTATACATTGACTAGTAAAAAGTTCAGAAGACTGTAAAATTTTTTCTAAACAATTTTAAGCAAAAATAAAAAAAGCGTGTCGTAGCCAATACATTAAACAACATATTTGCAAAGTTTTAACTGTTTTAGTCAAGAATTGTTTGTGTAAGAGTGCTAAAACGTATGGATTATACATTGACTAGTAAAAAGTTCAGAAGACTGTAAAATTTTTTCTAAACAATTTTATGCAAAAATAAAAAAAGCGTGTCGTAGCCAATACATTAAACATCATATTTGCAAAGTTTTAACTGTTTTAGTCAAGAATTGTTTGTGTAAGAGTGCTAAAACGTATGGATTATACATTGACGAAAGCAAGCATAGGTGTTTTTTAATGTAAAAAGTTCAGAAGACCGTAAAATTTTTTCTAAACAATTTTAAGCAAAAATAAAAAAAGTGTGTCGTAGCCAATACATTAAACAACATATTTGCAAAGTTTTAACTGTTTTAGTCAAGAATTGTTTGTGTAAGAGTGCTTAAACGTATGGATTATACATTGACGAAAGCAAGCATAGGTTTTTTTTAATGTAAAAAGTTCAGAAGACCGTAAAATTTTTTCTAAACAATTTTAAGCAAAAATAAAAAAAGCGTGTCGTAGCCAATACATTAAAAAACATATTTGCAAAGTTTTAACTGTTTTAGTCAAGAATTGTTTGTGTAAGAGTGCTACAACGTATGGATTATACATTGACTAGTAAAAAGTTCAGAAGACTGTAAAAATTTTTCTAAACAATTTTAAGCAAAAATAAAAAAAGCGTGTCGTAGCCAATACATTAAACAACATATTTGCAAAGTTTTAACTGTTTTAGTCAAGAATTGTTTGTGTAAGAGTGCTAAATCGTATGGATTATACATTGACGAAAGCAAGCATAGGTGTTTTTTAATGTAAAAAGTTCAGAAGACTGTAAAATTTTTCTAAACAATTTTAAGCAAAAATAAAAAAAGCGTGTAGTAGCCAATACATTAAACAACATATTTGCAAAGTTTTAACTGTTTTAGTCAAGAATTGTTTGTGTAAGAGTGCTAAAACGTATGGATTATACATTGACTAGTAAAAAGTTCAGAAGACTGTAAAATTTTTCTAAACAATTTTAAGCAAAAATAAAAAAAAGCGTGTCGTAGCCAATACTTTAAACAACATATTTGCAAAGTTTTAACTGTTTTAGTAAAGAATTGTTTGTGTAAGAGTGCTAAAACGTATGGATTATACATTGACGAAAGCAGGCATAGGTGTTTTTTAATGTAAAAATTTCAGAAGACTGTAAAATTTTTTCTAAACAATTTTAAGCAAAAATAAAAAAAGCGTGTCGTAGCCAATACATTAAACAACATATTTGCAAAGTTTTAACTGTTTTAGTCAAGAATTGTTTGTGTAAGAGTGCTAAAACGTATGGATTATACATTGACTAGTAAAAAGTTCAGAAGACTGTAAAATTTTTTCTAAACAATTTTAAGCAAAAATAAAAAAAGCGTGTCGTAGCCAATACATAAAACAACATATTTGCAAAGTTTTAACTGTTTTCGTCAAGAATTGTTTGTGTAAGATTGCTAAAACGTATGGATTATACATTGACTAGTAAAAAGTTCAGAAGACTGTAATTTTTTTTCTAAATAATTTTAAGCAAAAATAAAAAAAGCATGTCGTAGCCAATACATTAAACAACATATTTGCAAAGTTTTAACTGTTTTAGTCAAGAATTGTTTGTGTAAGAGTGCTAAAACGTATGGATTATACATTGACGAAAGCAAGCATAGGTGTTTTTTAATGTAAAAAGTTCAGAAGACCGAAAATTTTTTCTAAACAATTTTAAGTAAAAATAAAAAAAGCGTGTCGTAGCCAGTACATTAAACAACATATTTGCAAAGTTTTAACTGTTTTAGTCAAGAATTGTTTGTGTAAGAGTGCTAAAACGTATGGATTATACATTGACGAAAGCAAGCATAGGTGTTTTTTAATGTAAAAAGTTCAGAAGACTGTAAAATTTTTTTTAAACAATTTTAAGCAAAAATAAAAAAAGCGTGTCGTAGCCAATACATTAAACAACATATTTGCAAAGTTTTAACTGTTTTAGTCAAGAATTGTTTGTGTAATAGTGCTAAAACGTATGGATTATACATTGACGAAAGCAAGCATAGGTGTTTTTTAATGTAAAAAGTTCAGAAGACTGTAAAATTTTTTCTAAACAATTTTAAGCAAAAATAAAAAAAGCGTGTCGTAGCCAATACATTAAACAACATATTTGCAAAGTTTTAACTGTTTTAGTCAAGAATTGTTTGTGTAAGAGTGCTAAAACGTATGGATTATACATTGACTAGTAAAAAGTTCAGCAGACTGTAAAATTTTTTCTAAACAATTTTAAGCAAAAATAAAAAAAGCGTGTCGTAGCCAATACATTAAACAACATATTTGCAAAATTTTAACTGTTTTAGTCAAGAATTGTTTGTGTAAGAGTGCTAAAACGTATGGATTATACATTGACTAGTAAAAAGTTCAGAAGACTGTAAAATTTTTTCTAAACAATTTTAAGCAAAAATAAAAAAAACTTGTCGTAGCCAATACATTAAACAACATATTTGCAAAGTTTTAACTGTTTTAGTCAAGAATTGTTTGTGTAAGAGTGCTAAAACGTATGGATTATACATTGACGAAAGCAAGCATAGGTGTTTTTTAATGTAAAAAATTCAGAAGACCGTAAAATTTTTTCTAAACAATTTTAAGCAAAAATAAAAAAAGTGTGTCGTAGCCAATACATTAAACAACATATTTGCAAAGTTTTAACTATTTTAGTCAAAAATTGTTTGTGTAAGAGTGCTAAAACGTATGGATTATACATTGACGAAAGCAAGCATAGGTGTTTTTTAATGTATAAAGTTCAGAATACTGTAAAATTTTTTCTAAACAGTTTTAAGCAAAAATAAAAAAAGCGTGTCGTAGCCAATACATTAAACAACATATTTGCAAAGTTTTAACTGTTTTAGTCAAGAATTGTTTGTGTAAGAGTGCTAAAACGTATGGATTATACATTGACTAGTAAAAAGTTCAGAAGACCGTAAAATTTTTTCTAAACAATTTTAAGCAAAAATAAAAAAAGCGTGTCGTAGCCAATACATTAAACAACATATTTGCAGGTTTTAACTGTTTTAGTCAAGAATTGTTTGTGTAAGAGTGCTAAAACGTATGGATTATACATTGACTAGTAAAAAGTTCAGAAGACTGTAAAATTTTTTCTAAACAATTTAAAGCAAAAATAAAAAAAGCGTGTCGTAGCCAATACATTGTAAAACATATTTGCAAAGTTTTAACTGTTTTAGTCAAGAATTGTTTGTGTAAGAGTGCTAAAACGTATGGATTATACATTGACTAGTAAAAAGTTCAGAAGACTGTAAAATTTTTTCTAAACAATTTTAAACAAAAATAAAAAAGCGTGTCGTAGCCAATACATTAAACAACATATTTGCAAAGTTTTAACTGTTTTAGTCAAGAATTGTTTGTGTAAGAGTGCTAAAACGTATGGATTATACATTGACAAAAGCAAGCATAGGTGTTTTTTAATGTAAAAAGTTCAGAAGACTGTAAAATTTTTCTAAACAATTTTAAGCAAAAATAAAAAAAGCGTGTCGTAGCCAATACATTAAACAACATATTTGCAAAGTTTTAACTGTTTTAGTCAAGAATTGTTTGTGTAAGAGTGCTAAAACGTATGGATTATACATTGACTAGTAAAAAGTTCAGAAGACTGTAAAATTTTTCTAAACAATTTTAAGCAAAAATAAAAAAAGCGTGTCGTAGCCAATACTTTAAACAACATATTTGCAAAGTTTTAACTGTTTTAGTAAAGAATTGTTTGTGTAAGAGTGCTAAAACGTATGGATTATACATTGACGAAAGCAGGCATAGGTGTTTTTTAATGTAAAAATTTCAGAAGACTGTAAAATTTTTTCTAAACAATTTTAAGCAAAAATAAAAAAAGCGTGTCGTAGCCAATACATTAAACAACATATTTGCAAAGTTTTAACTGTTTTAGTCAAGAATTGTTTGTGTAAGAGTGCTAAAACGTATGGATTATACATTGACTAGTAAAAAGTTCAGAAGACTGTAAAATTTTTTCTAAACAATTTTAAGCAAAAATAAAAAAAGCGTGTCGTAGCCAATACATTAAACAACATATTTGCAAAGTTTTAACTGTTTTCGGCAAGAATTGTTTGTGTAAGATTGCTAAAACGTATGGATTATACATTGACTAGTAAAAAGTTCAGAAGACTGTAATTTTTTTTCTAAATAATTTTAAGCAAAAATAAAAAAAGCGTGTCGTAGCCAATACATTAAACAACATATTTGCAAAGTTTTAACTGTTTTAGTCAAGAATTGTTTGTGTAAGAGTGCTAAAACGTATGGATTATACATTGACGAAAGCAAGCATAGGTGTTTTTTAATGTAAAAAGTTCAGAAGACCGAAAATTTTTTCTAAACAATTTTAAGCAAAAATAAAAAAAGCGTGTCGTAGCCAGTACATTAAACAACATATCTGCAAAGTTTTAACTGTTTTAGTCAAGAATTGTTTGTGTAAGAGTGCTAAAACGTATGGATTATACATTGACGAAAGCAAGCATAGGTGTTTTTTAATGTAAAAAGTTCAGAAGACTGTAAAATTTTTTTTAAACAATTTTAAGCAAAAATAAAAAAAGCGTGTCGTAGCCAATACATTAAACAACATATTTGCAAAGTTTTAACTGTTTTAGTCAAGAATTGTTTGTGTAATAGTGCTAAAACGTATGGATTATACATTGACGAAAGCAAGCATAGGTGTTTTTTAATGTAAAAAGTTCAGAAGACTGTAAAATTTTTTCTAAACAATTTTAAGCAAAAATAAAAAAAGCGTGTCGTAGCCAATACATTAAACAACATATTTGCAAAGTTTTAACTGTTTTAGTCAAGAATTGTTTGTGTAAGAGTGCTAAAACGTATGGATTATACATTGACTAGTAAAAAGTTCAGCAGACTGTAAAATTTTTTCTAAACAATTTTAAGCAAAAATAAAAAAAGCGTGTCGTAGCCAATACATTAAACAACATATTTGCAAAATTTTAACTGTTTTAGTCAAGAATTGTTTGTGTAAGAGTGCTAAAACGTATGGATTATACATTGACTAGTAAAAAGTTCAGAAGACTGTAAAATTTTTTCTAAACAATTTTAAGCAAAAATAAAAAAAACTTGTCGTAGCCAATACATTAAACAACATATTTGCAAAGTTTTAACTGTTTTAGTCAAGAATTGTTTGTGTAAGAGTGCTAAAACGTATGGATTATACATTGACGAAAGCAAGCATAGGTGTTTTTTAATGTAAAAAATTCAGAAGACCGTAAAATTTTTTCTAAACAATTTTAAGCAAAAATAAAAAAAGTGTGTCCTAGCCAATACATTAAACAACATATTTGCAAAGTTTTAAACTATTTTAGTCAAAAATTGTTTGTGTAAGAGTGCTAAAACGTATGGATTATACATTGACGAAAGCAAGCATAGGTGTTTTTTAATGTAAAAAGTTCAGAATACTTTAAAATTTTTTCTAAACAATTTTAAGCAAAAATAAAAAAAGCGTGTCGTAGCCAATACATTTAACAACATATTTGCAAAGTTTTAACTGTTTTAGTCAAGAATTGTTTGTGTAAGAGTGCTAAAACGTATGGATTATACATTGACGAAAGCAAGCATAGGTGTTTTTTAATGTAAAAAGTTCAGAAGACCGTAAAATTTTTTCTAAACAATTTTAAGCAAAAATAAAAAAAGCGTGTCGTAGCCAATACATTAAACAACATATTTGCAAAGTTTTAACTGTTTTAGTCAAGAATTGTTTGTGTAAGAGTGCTAAAACGTATGGATTATACATTGACTAGTAAAAAGTTCAGAAGACTGTAAAATTTTTTCTAAACAATTTAAAGCAAAAATAAAAAAAGCGTGTCGTAGCCAATACATTGTACAACATATTTGCAAAGTTTTAACTGTTTTAGTCAAGAATTGTTTGTGTAAGAGTGCTAAAACGTATGGATTATACATTGACTAGTAAAAAGTTCAGAAGACTGTAAAATTTTTTCTAAACAATTTTAAGCAAAAATAAAAAAAGCGTGTCGTAGCCAATACATTAAACAACATACTGCAAAGCTTTAAATGTTTTAGTCAAGAATTGTTTGTGTAAGAGTGCTAAAACGTATGGATTATACATTGACTAGTAAAAAGTTCAGAAGACTGTAAAATTTTTTCTAAACAATTTTAAGCAAAAATAAAAAAAGCTTGTCGTAGCCAATACATTAAACAACATATTTGCAAAGTTTTAACTGTTTTAGTCAAGAATTGTTTGTGTAAGAGTGCTAAAACGTATGGATTATACATTGACGAAAGCAAGCATAGGTGTTTTTTAATGTAAAAAGTTCAGAAGACCGTAACGTTTTTTCTAAACAATTTTAAGCAAAAATAAAAAAAGCGTGTCGTAGCCAATACATTAAACAACATATTTGCAAAGTTTTAACTGTTTTAGTCAAGAATTGTTTGTGTAAGAGTGCTAAAACGTATGGATTATAAATTGACGAAAGCAAGCATAGGTGTTTTTTAATGTAAAAAGTTCAGAAGACCGTAAAATTTTTTCTAAACAATTTTAAGCAAAAATAAAAAAAAACTTGTCGTAGCCAATACATTAAACAACATATTTGCAAAGTTTTAACTGTTTTAGTCAAGAATTGTTTGTGTAAGAGTGCTAAAACGTATGGATTATACATTGACTAGTAAAAAGTTCAGAAGACTGTAAAACTTTTTCTAAACAATTTTAAGCAAAAATAAAAAAAGCATGTCGTAGCCAATACATTAAACAACATATATGCATTGTTTTAACTGTTTTAGTCAAGAATTGTTTGTGTAAGAGTGCTAAAACGTATGGATTATACATTGACGAAAGCAAGCATAGGTGTTTTTTAATGTAAAAAGTTCAGAAGACCGTAAAATTTTTTCTAAACAATTTTAAGCAATAATAAAAAAAGCGTGTCGTAGCCAATACATTAAACAACGTATTTGCAAAGTTTTAACTGTTTTAGTCAAGAATTATTTGTGTAAGAGTGCTAAAACGTATGGATTATACATTGACTAGTAAAAAGTTCAGAAGACTGTAATTTTTTTTCTAAATAATTTTAAGCAAAAATAAAAAAAGCGTGTCGTAGCCAATACATTAAACAACATATTTGCAAAGTTTTAACTGTTTTAGTCAAGAATTGTTTGTGTAAGAGTGCTAAAACGTATGGATTATACATTGACGAAAGCAAGCATAGGTGTTTTTTAATGTAAAAAGTTCAGAAGACTGTAAAATTTTTCTAAACAATTTTAAGCAAAAATAAAAAAAGCGTGTCGTAGCCATTACATTAAACAACATATTTGCAAAGTTTTAACTGTTTTAGTCAAGAGTTGTTTGTGTAAGAGTGCTAAAACGTATGGATTATACATTGACGAAAACAAGCATAGGTGTTTTTTAATGTAAAAAGTTCAGAAGACCGTAAAATTTTTTCTAAACAATTTTAAGCAAAAATAAAAAAAGCGTGTCGTAGCCAATACATTAAACAACATATTTGCAAAGTTTTAACTGTTTTAGTCAAGAATTGTTTGTGTAAGAGTGCTAAAACGTATGGATTATACATTGACTAGTAAAAAGTTCAGCAGACTGTAAAATTTTTTCTAAACAATTTTAAGCAAAAATAAAAAAAGCGTATCGTAGCCAATACATTAAACAACATATTTGCAAAATTTTAACTGTTTTAGTCAAGAATTGTTTGTGTAAGAGTGCTAAAACGTATGGATTATACATTGACTAGTAAAAAGTTCAGAAGACTGTAAAATTTTTTCTAAACAATTTTAAGCAAAAATAAAAAAAACTTGTCGTAGCCAATACATTAAACAACATATTTGCAAAGTTTTAACTGTTTTAGTCAAGAATTGTTTGTGTAAGAGTGCTAAAACGTATGGATTATACATTGACGAAAGCAAGCATAGGTGTTTTTATAATGTAAAAAATTCAGAAGACCGTAAAATTTTTTCTAAACAATTTTAAGCAAAAATAAAAAAAGTGTGTCGTAGCCAATACATTAAACAACATATTTGCAAAGTTTTAACTATTTTAGTCAAAAATTGTTTGTGTAAGAGTGCTAAAACGTATGGATTATACATTGACGAAAGCAAGCATAGGTGTTTTTTAATGTAAAAAGTTCAGAATACTGTAAAATTTTTTCTAAACAATTTTAAGCAAAAATAAAAAAAGCGTGTCGTAGCCAATACATTTAACAACATATTTGCAAAGTTTTAACTGTTTTAGTCAAGAATTGTTTGTGTAAGAGTGCTAAAACGTATGGATTATACATTGACGAAAGCAAGCATAGGTGTTTTTTAATGTAAAAAGTTCAGAAGACCGTAAAATTTTTTCTAAACAATTTTAAGCAAAAATAAAAAAAGCGTGTCGTAGCCAATACATTAAACAACATATTTGCAAAGTTTTAACTGTTTTAGTCAAGAATTGTTTGTGTAAGAGTGCTAAAACGTATGGATTATACATTGACTAGTAAAAAGTTCAGAAGACTGTAAAATTTTTTCTAAACAATTTAAAGCAAAAATAAAAAAAGCGTGTCGTAGCCAATACATTGTACAACATATTTGCAAAGTTTTAACTGTTTTAGTCAAGAATTGTTTGTGTAAGAGTGCTAAAACGTATGGATTATACATTGACTAGTAAAAAGTTCAGAAGACTGTAAAATTTTTTCTAAACAATTTTAAGCAAAAATAAAAAAAGCTTGTCGTAGCCAATACATTAAACAACATATTTGCAAAGTTTTAACTGTTTTAGTCAAGAATTGTTTGTGTAAGACTGCTAAAACGTATGGATTATACATTGACGAAAGCAAGCATAGGTGTTTTTTAATGTAAAAAGTTCAGAAGACCGTAAAGTTTTTTCTAAACAATTTTAAGCAAAAATAAAAAAAGCGTGTCGTAGCCAATACATTAAACAACATATTTGCAAAGTTTTAACTGTTTTAGTCAAGAATTGTTTGTGTAAGAGTGCTAAAACGTATGGATTATAAATTGACGAAAGCAAGCATAGGTGTTTTTTAATGTAAAAAGTTCAGAAGACCGTAAAATTTTTTCTAAACAATTTTAAGCAAAAATAAAAAAAGCGTGTCGTAGCCAATACATTAAACAACATATTTGCAAAGTTTTAACTGTTTTAGTCAAGATTTGTTTGTGTAAGAGTGCTAAAACGTATGGATTATACATTGACTAGTAAAAAGTTCAGAAGACTGTAAAACTTTTTCTAAACAATTTTAAGCAAAAATAAAAAAAGCGTTTCGTAGCCAATACATTAAACAACATATATGCAAAGTATTAACTCTTTTAGTCAAGAATTGTTTGTGTAAGAGTGCTAAAACGTATGGATTATACATTGACGAAAGCAAGCATAGGTGTTTTTTAATCTAAAAAGTTCAGAAGACCGTAAAATTTTTTCTAAACAATTTTAAGCAATAATTAAAAAAGCGTGTCGTAGCCAATACATTAAACAACATATTTGCAAAGTTTTAACTGTTTTAGTCAAGAATTATTTGTGTAAGAGTGCTAAAACGTATGGATTATACATTGACTAGTAAAAAGTTCAGAAGACTGTAATTTTTTTTCTAAATAATTTTAAGCAAAAATAAAAAAAGCGTGTCGTAGCCAATACATTAAACAACATATTTGCAAAGTTTTAACTGTTTTAGTCAAGAATTGTTTGTGTAAGAGTGCTAAAACGTATGGATTATACATTGACGAAAGCAAGCATAGGTGTTTTTTAATGTAAAAAGTTCAGAAGACTGTAAAATTTTTCTAAACAATTTTAAGCAAAAATAAAAAAAGCGTGTCGTAGCCATTACATTAAACAACATATTTGCAAAGTTTTAACTGTTTTAGTCAAGAATTGTTTGTGTAAGAGTGCTAAAACGTATGGATTATACATTGACTAGTAAAAAGTTCAGAAGACTGTAAAATTTTTTCTAAACAATTTTAAGCAAAAATAAAAAAAGCGTGTCGTAGCCAATACATTAAACAACATATTTGCAAAGTTTTAACTGTTTTAGTCAAGAATTATTTGTGTAAGAGTGCTAAAACGTATGGATTATACATTGACTAGTAAAAAGTTCAGAAGACTGTAATTTTTTTTCTAAATAATTTTAAGCAAAAATAAAAAAGCGTGTCGTAGCCAATACATTAAACAACATATTTGCAAAGATTTAACTGTTTTATTCAAGAATTGTTTGTGTAAGAGTGCTAAAACGTATGGATTATACATTGACGAAAGCAAGCATAGGTGTTTTTTAATGTAAAAAGTTCAGAAGACTGTAAAATTTTTCTAAACAATTTTAAGCAAAAATAAAAAAAGCGTGTCGTAGCCATTACATTAAACAACATATTTGCAAAGTTTTAACTGTTTTAGTCAAGAATTGTTTGTGTAAGAGTGCTAAAACGTATGGATTATACATTGACTAGTAAAAAGTTCAGAAGACTGTAAAATTTTTTCTAAACAATTTTAAGCAAAAATAAAAAAAGCGTGTCGTAGCCAATACATTAAACAACATATTTGCAAAATTTTAACTGTTTTAGTCAAGAATTGTTTGTGTAAGAGTGCTAAAACGTATGGATTATACATTGACTAGTAAAAAGTTCAGAAGACTGTAAAATTTTTTCTAAACAATTTTAAGCAAAAATAAAAAAAACTTGTCGTAGCCAATACATTAAACAACATATTTGCAAAGTTTTAACTGTTTTAGTCAAGAATTGTTTGTGTAAGAGTGCTAAAACGTATGGATTATACATTGACGAAAGCAAGCATAGGTGTTTTTTAATGTAAAAAATTCAGAAGACCGTAAAATTTTTTCTAAACAATTTTAAGCAAAAATAAAAAAAGTGTGTCGTAGCCAATACATTAAACAACATATTTGCAAAGTTTTAACTATTTTAGTCAAAAATTGTTTGTGTAAGAGTGCTAAAACGTATGGATTATACATTGACGAAAGCAAGCATAGGTGTTTTTTAATGTAAAAGTTCAGAATACTGTAAAATTTTTTCTAAACAATTTTAAGCAAAAATAAAAAAAGCGTGTCGTAGCCAATACATTTAACAACATATTTGGCAAAGTTTTAACTGTTTTAGTCGGGAATTGTTTGTGTAAGAGTGCTAAAAACGTATGGATTATACATTGACTAGTAAAAAGTTCAGAAGACTGTTAAATTTTTTCTAAACAATTTTAAGCAAAAATAAAAAAAGCGTGTCGTAGCCAATACATTAAACAACATATTTGCAAAGTTTTAACTGTTTTAGTCAAGAATTGTTTGTGTAAGAGTGCTAAAACGTATGGATTATACATTGACGAAAGCAAGCATAGGTGTTTTTTTAATGTAAAAAGTTCAGAAGACCGTAAAATTTTTTCTAAACAATTTTAAGCAAAAATAAAAAAAGCGTGTCGTAGCCAATACATTAAACAACATATTTGCAAAGTTTTAACTGTTTTAGTCAAGAATTGTTTGTGTAAGAGTGCTAAAACGTATGGATTATACATTGACTAGTAAAAAGTTCAGAAGACTGTAAAATTTTTCTAAACAATTTAAAGCAAAAATAAAAAAAGCGTGTCGTAGCCAATACATTAAACAACATATTTGCAAAGTTTTAACTGTTTTAGTCAAGAATTGTTTGTGTAAGAGTGCTAAAACGTATGGATTATACATTGACTAGTAAAAAGTTCAGAAGACTGTAAAATATTCTAAACAATTTTAAGCAAAAATAAAAAAAGCGTGTCGTAGCCAATACATTAAACAACATACTGCAAAGCTTTAAATGTTTTAGTCAAGAATTGTTTGTGTAAGAGTGCTAAAACGTATGGATTATACATTGACTAGTAAAAAGTTCAGAAGACCGTAAAATTTTTTCTAAACAATTTTAAGCAAAAATAAAAAAGTGTGTCGTAGCCAATACATTAAACAACATATTTGCAAAGTTTTAACTGTTTTAGTCAAGAATTGTTTGTGTAAGAGTGCTAAAACGTATGGATTATACATTGACGAAAGCAAGCATAGGTGTTTTTTAATGTAAAAAGTTCAGAAGACCGTAAAATTTTTTCTAAACAATTTTAAGCAATAATAAAAAAGCGTGTCGTAGCCAATACATTAAACAACATATTTGCAAAGTTTTAACTGTTTTAGTCAAGAATTGTTTGTGTAAGAGTGCTAAAACGTATGGATTATAAATTGACGAAAGCAAGCATAGGTGTTTTTTAATGTAAAAAGTTCAGAAGACCGTAAAATTTTTTCTAAACAATTTTAAGCAAAAATAAAAAAAGCGTGTCGTAGCCAATACATTAAACAACATATTTGCAAAGTTTTAACTGTTTTAGTCAAGAATTGTTTGTGTAAGAGTGCTAAAACGTATGGATTATACATTGACTAGTAAAAAGTTCAGAAGACTGTAAAACTTTTTCTAAACAATTTTAAGCAAAAATAAAAAAAGCGTGTCGTAGCCAATACATTAAACAACATATTTGCAAAGTTTTAACTGTTTTAGTCAAGAATTGTTTGTGTAAGAGTGCTAAAACGTATGGATTATACATTGACGAAAGCAAGCATAGGTGTTTTTAAATGTAAAAAGTTCAGAAGACTGTAAAATTTTTCTAAACAATTTTAAGCAAAAATAAAAAAAGCGTGTCGTAGCCAATACATTAAACAACATATTTGCAAAGTTTTAACTGTTTTAGTCAAGAATTATTTGTGTAAGAGTGCTAAAACGTATGGATTATACATTGACTAGTAAAAAGTTCAGAAGACTGTAAAATTTTTTCTAAACAATTTTAAGCAAAAATAAAAAAAGCGTGTCGTAGCCAATACATTAAACAACATATTTGCAAAGTTTTAACTGTTTTAGTCAAGAATTGTTTGTGTAAGAGTGCTAAAACGTATGGATTATACATTGACGAAAGCAAGCATAGGTGTTTTTTAATGTAAAAGTTCAGAAGACCGTAAAATTTTTCTAAACAATTTTAAGCAATAATAAAAAAAGCGTGTCGTAGCCAATACATTAAACAACATATTTGCAAAGTTTTAACTGTTTTAGTCAAGAATTATTTGTGTAAGAGTGCTAAAACGTATGGATTATACATTGACTAGTAAAAAGTTCAGAAGACTGTAATTTTTTTTCTAAATAATTTTAAGCAAAAATAAAAAAAGCGTGTCGTAGCCAATACATTAAACAACATATTTGCAAAGTTTTAACTGTTTTAGTCAAGAATTGTTTGTGTAAGAGTGCTAAAACGTATGGATTATACATTGACGAAAGCAAGCATAGGTGTTTTTTAATGTAAAAAGTTCAGAAGATTGTAAAATTTTTTCTAAACAATTTTAAGCAAAAATAAAAAAAGCGTGTCGTAGCCAATACATTAAACAACATATTTGCAAAGTTTTAACTGTTTTACTTAAGAATTGTTTGTGTAAGAGTGCTTAAACGTATGGATTATACATTGACTAGTAAAAAGTTCAGAAGACTGTAAAATTTTTTCTAAACAATTTTAAGCAAAAATAAAAAAAGCGTGTCCTAGCCAATACATTAAACAACATATTTGCAAAGCTTTAACTGTTTTAGTCAAGAATTGTTTGTGTAAGAGTGCTAAAACGTATGGATTATACATTGACGAAAGCAAGCATAGGTGTTTTTTAATGTAAAAAGTTCAGAAGACTGTAAAATTTTTTCTAAACAATTTTAAACAAAAATAAAAAAGCGTGTCGTAGCCAATATATTAAACAACATATTTGCAAAGTTTTAACTGTTTTAGTCAAGAATTGTTTGTGTAAGAGTGCTAAAACGTATGGATTATACATTGACGAAAGCAAGCATAGGTGTTTTTTAATGTAAAAAGTTCAGAAGACTGTAAAATTTTTCTAAACAATTTTAAGCAAAAATAAAAAAAGCGTGTCGTAGCCATTACATTAAACAACATATTTGCAAAGTTTTAACTGTTTTAGTCCAGAATTGTTTGTGTAAGAGTGCTAAAACGTATGGATTATACATTGACGAAAGCAAGCATAGGTGTTTTTTAATGTAAAAAGTTCAGAAGATTGTAAAATTTTTTCTAAACAATTTTAAGCAAAAATAAAAAAAGCGTGTCGTAGCCAATACATTAAACAACATATTTGCAAAGTTTTAACTGTTTTTACTTAAGAATTGTTTGTGTAAGAGTGCTAAAACGTATGGATTATACATTGACTAGTAAAAAGTTCAGAAGACTGTAAAATTTTTTCTAAACAATTTTAAGCAAAAATAAAAAAAGCGTGTCCTAGCCAATACATTAAACAACATATTTGCAAAGCTTTAACTGTTTTAGTCAAGAATTGTTTGTGTAAGAGTGCTAAAACGTATGGATTATACATTGACGAAAGCAAGCATAGGTGTTTTTTAATGTAAAAAGTTCAGAAGACTGTAAAATTTTTTCTAAACAATTTTAAACAAAAATAAAAAAGCGTGTCGTAGCCAATATATTAAACAACATATTTGCAAAGTTTTAACTGTTTTAGTCAAGAATTGTTTGTGTAAGAGTGCTAAAACGTATGGATTATACATTGACGAAAGCAAGCATAGGTGTTTTTTAATGTAAAAGTTCAGAAGACCGTAAAATTTTTTCTAAACAATTTTAAGCAAAAATAAAAAAAGCGTGTCGTAGCCAATACATTAAACAACATATTTGCAAAGTTTTAACTGTTTTAGTCAAGAATTGTTTGTGTAAGAGTGCTAAAACGTATGGATTATACATTGACTAGTAAAAAGTTCAGAAGACTGTAAAATTTTTCTAAACAATTTTAAGCAAAAATAAAAAAAGCGTGTCGTAGCCAGTACATTAAACAACCTATTTGCAAAGTTTTAACTGTTTTAGTCAAGAATTGTTTGTGTAAGAGTGCTAAAACGTATGGATTATACATTGACGAAAGCAAGCATAGGTGTTTTTTAATGTAAAAAGTTCAGAAGACTGTAAAATTTTTTCTAAACAATTTTAAACAAAAATAAAAAAGCGTGTCGTAGCCAATACATTAAACAACATATTTGCAAAGTTTTAACTGTTTTAGTCAAGAATTGTTTGTGTAAGAGTGCTAAAACGTATGGATTATAAATTGACGAAAGCAAGCATAGGTGTTTTTTAATGTAAAAAGTTCAGAAGACCGTAAAATTTTTTCTAAACAATTTTAAGCAAAAATAAAAAAAGCGTGTCGTAGCCAGTACATTAAACAACATATTTGCAAAGTTTTAACTGTTTTAGTCAAGAATTGTTTGTGTAAGAGTGCTAAAACGTATGGATTATACATTGACGAAAGCAAGCATAGGTGTTTTTTAATGTAAAAAGTTCAGAAGACTGTAAAATTTTTTTTAAACAATTTTAAGCAAAAATAAAAAAAGCGTGTCGTAGCCAATACATTAAACAACATATTTGCAAAGTTTTAACTGTTTTAGTCAAGAATTGTTTGTGTAATAGTGCTAAAACGTATGGATTATACATTGACGAAAGCAAGCATAGGTGTTTTTTAATGTAAAAAGTTCAGAAGACTGTAAAATTTTTTCTAAACAATTTTTAGCAAAAATAAAAAAAGCGTGTCGTAGCCAATACATTAAACAACATATTTGCAAAGTTTTAACTGTTTTAGTCAAGAATTGTTTGTGTAAGAGTGCTAAAACGTATGGATTATACATTGACTAGTAAAAAGTTCAGAAGACTGTAAAATTTTTTCTAAACAATTTTAAGCAGAAATAAAAAAAGCGTGTCGTAGCCAATACATTAAACAACATATTTGCAAAGTTTTAACTGTTTTAGTCAAGAATTGTTTGTGTAAGAGTGCTAAAACGTATGGATTATACATTGACAAAAGCAAGCATTGGTGTTTTTTAATGTAAAAAGTTCAGAAGACTGTAAAATTTTTTCTAAACAATTTTAAGCAAAAATAAAAAAAGTGTGTCGTAGCCAATATATTAAACAACATATTTGCAAAGTTTTAACTGTTTTAGTCAAGAATTGCTGTGTAAGAGTGCTAAAACGTATGGATTATACATTGACTAAAGCAAGCATAGGTGTTTTTTAATGTAAAAAGTTCAGAAGACTGTAAAATTTTTTCTAAACAATTTTAAGCAAAAACAAAAAAAGCGTGTCGTAGCCAATACATTAAACAACATATTTGCGAAGTTTTTAACTGTTTTAGTCAAAAATTGTTTGTGTAAGAGTGCTAAAACGTACGGATTATACATTGACTAGTAAAAAGTTCAGAAGACTGTAAAATTTTTTCTAAACAATTTTAAGCAAAAATAAAAAAAGCGTGTCGTAGCCAATACATTAAACAACATATTTGCAAAGTTTTAACTGTTTCAGTCAAGAATTGTTTGTGTAAGAGTGCTAAAACGTATGGATTATACATTGACGAAAGCAAGCATAGGTGTTTTTTTAATGTAAAAAGTTCAGAAGACCGTAAAATTTTACTAAACAATTTTAAGCAAAAATAAAAAAAAGCGTGTCGTAGCCAATACATTAAACAACATATTTGCAAAGTTTTAACTGTTTTAGTCAAGAATTGTTTGTGTAAGAGTGCTAAAACGTATGGATTATACATTGACTAGTAAAAGTTCAGAAGACTGTAAAATTTTTTCTAAACAATTTTAAGCAATAATAAAAAAAGCGTGTCGTAGCCAATACATTAAACAACATATTTGCAAAGTTTTAACTGTTTTAGTCAAGAATTATTTGTGTAAGAGTGCTAAAACGTATGGATTATACATTGACTAGTAAAAAGTTCAGAAGACTGTAATTTTTTTTCTAAATAATTTTAAGCAAAAATAAAAAAAGCGTGTCGTAGCCAATACATTAAACAACATATTTGCAAAGTTTTAACTGTTTTAGTCAAGAATTGTTTGTGTAAGAGTGCTAAAACGTATGGATTATACATTGACGAAAGCAAGCATAGGTGTTTTTTAATGTAAAAAGTTCAGAAGACTGTAAAATTTTTCTAAACAATTTTAAGCAAAAATAAAAAAAGCGTGTCGTAGCCATTACATTAAACAACATATTTGCAAAGTTTTAACTGTTTTAGTCAAGAATTGTTTGTGTAAGAGTGCTAAAACGTATGGATTATACATTGACGAAAGCAAGCATAGGTGTTTTTTAATGTAAAAAGTTCAGAAGATTGTAAAATTTTTTCTAAACAATTTTAAGCAAAAATAAAAAAGCGTGTCGTAGCCAATACATTAAACAACATATTTGCAAAGTTTTAACTGTTTTACTTAAGAATTGTTTGTGTAAGAGTGCTAAAACGTATGGATTATACATTGACTAGTAAAAAGTTCAGAAGACTGTAAAATTTTTTCTAAACAATTTTAAGCAAAAATAAAAAAAGCGTGTCCTAGCCAATACATTAAACAACATATTTGCAAAGCTTTAACTGTTTTAGTCAAGAATTGTTTGTGTAAGAGTGCTAAAACGTATGGATTATACATTGACGAAAGCAAGCATAGGTGTTTTTTAATGTAAAAAGTTCAGAAGACTGTAAAATTTTTTCTAAACAATTTTAAACAAAAATAAAAAAGCGTGTCGTAGCCAATATATTAAACAACATATTTGCAAAGTTTTAACTGTTTTAGTCAAGAATTGTTTGTGTAAGAGTGCTAAAACGTATGGATTATACATTGACGAAAGCAAGCATAGGTGTTTTTTAATGTAAAAAGTTCAGAAGACCGTAAAATTTTTTCTAAACAATTTTAAGCAAAAATAAAAAAAGCGTGTCGTAGCCAATACATTAAACAACATATTTGCAAAGTTTTAACTGTTTTAGTCAAGAATTGTTTGTGTAAGAGTGCTAAAACGTATGGATTATACATTGACTAGTAAAAAGTTCAGAAGACTGTAAAATTTTTTCTAAACAATTTTAAGCAAAAATAAAAAAAGCGTGTCGTAGCCAGTACATTAAACAACCTATTTGCAAAGTTTTAACTGTTTTAGTCAAGAATTGTTTGTGTAAGAGTGCTAAAACGTATGGATTATACATTGACGAAAGCAAGCATAGGTGTTTTTTAATGTAAAAAGTTCAGAAGACTGTAAAATTTTTTCTAAACAATTTTAAACAAAAATAAAAAAGCGTGTCGTAGCCAATACATTAAACAACATATTTGCAAAGTTTTAACTGTTTTAGTCAAGAATTGTTTGTGTAAGAGTGCTAAAACGTATGGATTATAAATTGACGAAAGCAAGCATAGGTGTTTTTTAATGTAAAAAAGTTCAGAAGACCGTAAAATTTTTTCTAAACAATTTTAAGCAAAAATAAAAAAAGCGTGTCGTAGCCAGTACATTAAACAACATATTTGCAAAGTTTTAACTGTTTTAGTCAAGAATTGTTTGTGTAAGAGTGCTAAAACGTATGGATTATACATTGACGAAAGCAAGCATAGGTGTTTTTTAATGTAAAAAGTTCAGAAGACTGTAAAATTTTTTTAAACAATTTTAAGCAAAAATAAAAAAAGCGTGTCGTAGCCAATACATTAAACAACATATTTGCAAAGTTTTAACTGTTTTAGTCAAGAATTGTTTGTGTAATAGTGCTAAAACGTATGGATTATACATTGACGAAAGCAAGCATAGGTGTTTTTTAATGTAAAAAGTTCAGAAGACTGTAAAATTTTTTCTAAACAATTTTTAGCAAAAATAAAAAAAGCGTGTCGTAGCCAATACATTAAACAACATATTTGCAAAGTTTTAACTGTTTTAGTCAAGAATTGTTTGTGTAAGAGTGCTAAAACGTATGGATTATACATTGACTAGTAAAAAGTTCAGAAGACTGTAAAATTTTTTCTAAACAATTTTAAGCAGAAATAAAAAAAGCGTGTCGTAGCCAATACATTAAACAACATATTTGCAAAGTTTTAACTGTTTTAGTCAAGAATTGTTTGTGTAAGAGTGCTAAAACGTATGGATTATACATTGACAAAAGCAAGCATTGGTGTTTTTTAATGTAAAAAGTTCAGAAGACTGTAAAATTTTTTCTAAACAATTTTAAGCAAAAATAAAAAAAGTGTGTCGTAGCCAATATATTAAACAACATATTTGCAAAGTTTTAACTGTTTTAGTCAAGAATTGCTGTGTAAGAGTGCTAAAACGTATGGATTATACATTGACTAAAGCAAGCATAGGTGTTTTTTAATGTAAAAAGTTCAGAAGACTGTAAAATTTTTTCTAAACAATTTTAAGCAAAAACAAAAAAAGCGTGTCGTAGCCAATACATTAAACAACATATTTGCGAAGTTTTAAACTGTTTTAGTCAAAAATTGTTTGTGTAAGAGTGCTAAAACGTACGGATTATACATTGACTAGTAAAAAGTTCAGAAGACTGTAAAATTTTTCTAAACAATTTTAAGCAAAAATAAAAAAAGCGTGTCGTAGCCAATACATTAAACAACATATTTGCAAAGTTTTAACTGTTTCAGTCAAGAATTGTTTGTGTAAGAGTGCTAAAACGTATGGATTATACATTGACGAAAGCAAGCATAGGTGTTTTTTTAATGTAAAAAGTTCAGAAGACCGTAAAATTTTTTCTAAACAATTTTAAGCAAAAATAAAAAAAAAGCGTGTCGTAGCCAATACATTAAACAACATATTTGCAAAGTTTTAACTGTTTTAGTCAAGAATTGTTTGTGTAAGAGTGCTAAAACGTATGGATTATACATTGACGAAAGCAAGCATAGGTGTTTTTTAATGTAAAAGTTCAGAAGACTGTAAAATTTTTTCTAAACAATTTTAAGCAAAAATAAAAAAAGCGTGTCGTAGCCAATACATTAAACAACATATTTGCAAAGTTTTAACTGTTTTAGTCAAGAATTGTTTGTGTAAGAGTGCTAAAACGTATGGATTATACATTGACTAGTAAAAGTTCAGAAGACTGTAAAATTTTTTCTAAACAATTTTAAGCAAAAATAAAAAAAGTGTGTCGTAGCCAATACATTAAACAACATATTTGCAAAGTTTTAACTGTTTTAGTCAAGAATTGTTTGTGTAAGAGTTCTAAAACGTATGGATTATACATTGACGAAAGCAAGCATAGGTGTTTTTTAATGTAAAAAGTTCAGAAGACAGTAAAATTTTTTCTAAACAATTTTAAGCAAAAATAAAAAAAGTGTGTCGTAGCCAATACATTAAACAACATATTTGCAAAGTTTTAACTGTTTTAGTCAAGAATTGTTTGTGTAAGAGTGCTAAAACGTATGGATTATACATTGACTAGTAAAAGTTCAGAAGACTGTAAAATTTTTTCTAAACAATTTTAAGCAAAAATAAAAAAAGCGTGTCGTAGCCAATACATTAAACAACATATTTGCAAAGTTTTAACTGTTTTAGTCAAGAATTGTTTGTGTAAGAGTGCTAAAACGTATGGATTATACATTGACTAGTAAAAATTTCAGAAGACTGTAAAATTTTTTCTAAACAATTTAAAGCAAAAATAAAAAAAGCGTGTCGTAGCCAAACCATTAAACAACATATATGCAAAGTTTTAACTGTTTTAGTCAAGAATTGTTTGTGTAAGAGTGCTAAAACGTATGGATTATACATTGACTAGTAAAAAGTTCAGAAGACTGTAAAATTTTTTCTAAACAATTTTAAGCAAAAATAAAAAAAGCGTGTCGTAGCCAATACATTAAACAACATATTTGCAAAGTTTTAACTGTTTTAGTCAAGAATTGTTTGTGTAAGAGTGCTAAAACGTATGGATTATACATTGACTAGTAAAAAGTTCAGAAGACTGTAAAATTTTTTCTAAACAATTTTAAGCAAAAATAAAAAAAGCTTGTCGTAGCCAATACATTAAACAACATATTTGCAAAGTTTTAACTGTTTTAGTCAAGAATTGTTTGTGTTAGAGTGCTAAAACGTATGGATTATACATTGACGAAAGCAAGCATAGGTGTTTTTTAATGTAAAAAGTTCAGAAGACTGAAAATTTTTTCTAAACAATTTTAAGCAAAAATAAAAAAAAGCGTGTCGTAGCCAATACATTAAACAAACATATTTGCAAAGTTTTAACTGTTTTAGTCAAGAATTGTTTGTGTAAGAGTGCTAAAACGTATGGATTATAAATTGACGAAAGCAAGCATTGGTGTTTTTTAATGTAAAAAGTTCAGAAGACCGTAAAATTTTTTCTAAACAATTTTAAGCAAAAATAAAAAAAACGTGTCGTAGCCAATACATTAAACAACATATTTGCAAAGTTTTAACTGTTTTAGTCAAGAATTGTTTGTGTAAGAGTGCTAAAACGTATGGATTATACATTGACTAGTAAAAAGTTCAGAAGACTGTAAATTTTTTTCTAAACAATTTTAAGCAAAAATAAAAAAAGCGTGTCGTAGCCAATACATTAAACAACATATTTGCAAAGTTTTAACTGTTTTAGTCAAGAATTGTTTGTGTAAGAGTGCTAAAACGAATGGATTATACATTGACGAAAGCAAGCATAGGTGTTTTTTAATGTAAAAAGTTCAGAAGACCGTAAAATTTTTCTAAACAATTTTAAGCAAAAATAAAAAAAGCGTGTCGTAGCCAATACATTAAACAACATATTTGCAAAGTTTTAACTGTTTTAGTCAAGAATTGTTTATGTAAGAGTGCTAAAACGAATGGATTATACATTGACGAAAGCAAGCATAGGTGTTTTTTAATGTAAAAAGTTCAGAAGACCGTAAAATTTTTTCTAAACAATTTTAAGCAATAATAAAAAAGCGTGTCGTAGCCAATACATTAAACAACATATTTGCAAAGTTTTAACTGTTTTAGTCAAGAATTGTTTGTGTAAGAGTGCTAAAACGTATGGATTATACATTGACTAGTAAAAGTTCAGAAGACTGTAAAATTTTTTCTAAACAATTTTAAGCAAAAATAAAAAAAGTGTGTCGTAGCCAATACATTAAACAACATATTTGCAAAGTTTTAACTGTTTTAGTCAAGAATTGTTTGTGTAAGAGTTCTAAAACGTATGGATTATACATTGACGAAAGCAAGCATAGGTGTTTTTTAATGTAAAAAGTTCAGAAGACCGTAAAATTTTTCTAAACAATTTTAAGCAAAAATAAAAAAAGCGTGTCGTAGCCAATACATTAAACAACATATTTGCAAAGTTTTAACTGTTTTAGTCAAGAATTGTTTGTGTAAGAGTGCTAAAACGTATGGATTATACATTGACTAGTAAAACTTCAGAAGACTGTAAAATTTTTTCTAAACAATTTAAAGCAAAAATAAAAAAAGCGTGTCGTAGCCAATACATTAAACAACATATTTGCAAAGTTTTAACTGTTTTAGTCAAGATTTGTTTGTGTAAGAGTGCTAAAACGTATGGATTATACATTGACTAGTAAAAAGTTCAGAAGACTGTAAAATTTTTTCTAAACAATTTTAAGCAAAAATAAAAAAAGCGTGTCGTAGCCAATACATTAAACAACATATTTGCAAAGTTTTAACTGTTTTAGTCAAGAATTGTTTGTGTAAGAGTGCTAAAACGTATGGATTATACATTGACTAGTAAAAAAGTTCAGAAGACTGTAAAACTTTTTCTAAACAATTTTAAGCAAAAATAAAAAAAGCGTGTCGTAGCCAATACATTAAACAACATATTTGCAAAGTTTTAACTGTTTTAGTCAAGAATTGTTTGTGTAAGAGTGCTAAAACGTATGGATTATACATTGACGAAAGCAAGCATAGGTGTTTTTAAATGTAAAAAGTTCAGAAGACTGTAAAATTTTTCTAAACAATTTTAAGCAAAAAAAAAAAAAGCGTGTCGTAGCCAATACATTAAACAACATATTTGCAAAGTTTTAACTGTTTTAGTCAAGAATTGTTTGTGTAAGAGTGCTAAAACGTATGGATTATACATTGACTAGTAAAAGTTCAGAAGACCGTAAATTTTTTCTAAACAATTTTAAGCAAAAATAAAAAAAGCGTGTCGTAGCCAATACATTAAACAACATATTTGCAAAGTTTTAAACTGTTTTAGTCAAGAATTATTTGTGTAAGAGTGCTAAAACGTATGGATTATACATTGACTAGTAAAAAGTTCAGAAGACTGTAAAATTTTTTCTAAACAATTTTAAGCAAAAATAAAAAAAGCGTGTCGTAGCCAATACATTAAACAACATATTTGCAAAGTTTTAACTGTTTTAGTCAAGAATTGTTTGTGTAAGAGTGCTAAAACGTATGGATTATACATTGACGAAAGCAAGCATAGGTGTTTTTTAATGTAAAAAGTTCAGAAGACCGTAAAATTTTTTCTAAACAATTTTAAGCAATAATAAAAAAAGCGTGTCGTAGCCAATACATTAAACAACATATTTGCAAAGTTTTAACTGTTTTAGTCAAGAATTATTTGTGTAAGAGTGCTAAAACGTATGGATTATACATTGACTAGTAAAAGTTCAGAAGACTGTAATTTTTTTCTAAATAATTTTAAGCAAAAATAAAAAAAGCGTGTCGTAGCCAATACATTAAACAACATATTTGCAAAGTTTTAACTGTTTTAGTCAAGAATTGTTTGTGTAAGAGTGCTAAAACGTATGGATTATACATTGACGAAAGCAAGCATAGGTGTTTTTTAATGTAAAAAGTTCAGAAGACTGTAAAATTTTTTCTAAACAATTTTAAGCAAAAATAAAAAAAGCGTGTCGTAGCCATTACATTAAACAACATATTTGCAAAGTTTTAACTGTTTTAGTCAAGAATTGTTTGTGTAAGAGTGCTAAAACGTATGGATTATACATTGACGAAAGCAAGCATAGGTGTTTTTTAATGTAAAAAGTTCAGAAGATTGTAAAATTTTTTCTAAACAATTTTAAGCAAAAATAAAAAAAGCGTGTCGTAGCCAATACATTAAACAACATATTTGCAAAGTTTTAACTGTTTTACTTAAGAATTGTTTGTGTAAGAGTGCTAAAACGTATGGATTATACATTGACTAGTAAAAAGTTCAGAAGACTGTAAAATTTTTTCTAAACAATTTTAAGCAAAAATAAAAAAAGCGTGTCGTAGCCAATACATTAAACAACATATTTGCAAAGCTTTAACTGTTTTAGTCAAGAATTGTTTGTGTAAGAGTGCTAAAACGTATGGATTATACATTGACGAAAGCAAGCATAGGTGTTTTTTAATGTAAAAAGTTCAGAAGACTGTAAAATTTTTTCTAAACAATTTTAAACAAAAATAAAAAAGCGTGTCGTAGCCAATACATTAAACAACATATTTGCAAAGTTTTAACTGTTTTAGTCAAGAATTGTTTGTGTAAGAGTGCTAAAACATATGGATTATACATTGACGAAAGCAAGCATAGGTGTTTTTTAATGTAAAAAGTTCAGAAGACCGTAAAATTTTTTCTAAACAATTTTAAGCAAAATAAAAAAAGCGTGTCGTAGCCAATACATTAATCAACATATTTGCAAAGTTTTAACTGTTTTAGTCAAGAATTGTTTGTGTAAGAGTGCTAAAACGTATGGATTATACATTGACTAGTAAAAAGTTCAGAAGACTGTAATTTTTTTTCTAAATAATTTTAAGCAAAAATAAAAAAAGCGTGTCGTAGCCAATACATTAAACAACATATTTGCAAAGTTTTAACTGTTTTAGTCAAGAATTGTTTGTGTAAGAGTGCTAAAACGTATGGATTATACATTGACGAAAGCAAGCATAGGTGTTTTTTAATGTAAAAAGTTCAGAAGACTGTAAAATTTTTCTAAACAATTTTAAGCAAAATAAAAAAAGCGTGTCGTAGCCATTACATTAAACAACATATTTGCAAAGTTTTAACTGTTTTAGTCAAGAATTGTTTGTGTAAGAGTGCTAAAACGTATGGATTATACATTGACGAAAGCAAGCATAGGTGTTTTTTAATGTAAAAAGTTCAGAAGATTGTAAAATTTTTTCTAAACAATTTTAAGCAAAAATAAAAAAAGCGTGTCGTAGCCAATACATTAAACAACATATTTGCAAAGTTTTAACTGTTTTACTTAATA
>NW_028139931.1:0-39481 GCF_965202585.1 Thalia democratica | reverse complement strand
TAGTTATAAATAACTTTGAGATACTTTTTATAGCCCTTTATTTTTAATTTTGAATTTTAATGCCTTTAAACAAAAAATAATTTTTGTTTATTGCATTAGTCTAATATTACATTTCAATTTATGAAACATGTAGGAATGTCATTGAAAAAATGATGTAGCATAAAAATTTAGTAACAAAAATAAATGGCAAGGAAACATAAAACTTTATAATTAACTAAAATTTAAAAGAAATTTGTTATGTCATTTTATTAATGACTTGTGCAGTTTTTAGTGAACTTTAAAAATAAAAACTTGGAAAACTATAAATGTTACCAATATTTTGATGTCAATTTCATAATAAAAGACTTTAAAATTTTGCTTTATTTATATCCAATTTCAATTGCTATTGCATTGAGTTATTAAAACTTTCGTTCACATCAATTTATTTTCTACAACTAACTAAGAGTAACTAAACTTTATTTATAAACATCATACATTTTCAATATTAAATTTAACTTTCTTGTTTTCAAAACAATGCATAACCATCATTTATAACTATATAAGATTTATTGATGAAAATTTTAAGCAATTTATTCTAAAATTTCTTCTTTTAAAGTTTAGTTTCTAAATGAAAATAACTTAAAATTATTTTCAAAATATATTTGAGTTGATTATAAGGATTAAACTAGGGCTTTTTCAAACTGTGTAATTTTTAAATCTTATGAGCTCAGTATTATTATTTTTTTAATTTTAGCACAAAAGCATAATCAATTCTCATATCAAATGTAAAGATTCTTGTTAAACAACGTTTTTATTGATTAAACAGTAACATTGAACTAGTTTCAAAACAAAGCATAACTGTTAGATAATATGTGTTATTCTCAACCAATCCAAATGAACCCTGAAAATAATTGATACCGGGCGCATAGAGTGGGGAGGGACATTGAGCATGCGTGTCATCTAAAAAAAACATCCTAAGCCTCAGTTGGGCCAGTTTGAATTTCTATGGGCATTTAACCAAATGGGTTATTTTAATGATGTTTATGTTTTTGTCTTAACTACGTGGTCTCCAGTAACTTACTAACTGCTATACTTACGAGAAGTAAATAATATACTAACAGTATAAGTTACAAAACTATTTCCTAAGTTATGAATAAAACACACTTTGAATAAATTCAATTTACTTTATTTTCAATAATAATTCTTAGTTCTGAAGAAAGAAACTATTAAATCACGACACAAATAAAATCTATAAAAAGTATCAACAATCGTAAAGTTACATAAATACTAACATCAACTCCGCTATGTAGACGTTTTCTTGATTCTCAATAATTGAAGTAAAACGTTACTTGATCGTACCGCGTAATAACTTTGCAACTAACTTTAACGCGCATTTGAAAGACAAAACGCCGATATATACACGTCGGAATGAAATTAACTCCCTTGAGTTGTTTTGGGAATTGGTATAATTGTTTTGAGAAAGCTTATTATTAATATTATTGTTACAGAAAATTCCGTATTTATTCACACGCTTGAAATAATTTAAAAATAAGAAAATGAAATGTTAATATCATTACACTATTTCGTTTTTATCTTTTAAATTAGTGTTTAAAGCCTAATTTTAAATAATTTAAATCCTTAAAATCCTACTTAACTTTAAACATTTTTTTATTGTTTTAAGCGTTTTAAGCGCGGGTCAAAAAAAAGTAAGAAAAAGAAACTGTATAACTTATTATCTCAAAAGTTACATAATTTACAAAAACTTAGATAAAACACAACATAAAGACAAAGTAAGTAACAATGATAGTCATTTAGTTGTCCTCAGGCTTCTTATCCTTGGGGTTCTTGTCCTTGTGCCTGTTGTCCTCGGGCATCTTCTATTCCGGCGTTTCTCTTCCGATTTCTTCTTCTACGGTGGTTTATTTAGCAGGAACGAACTGTTTTAATTCGCTTGTTCTTCTCTAAACTTCAAATTCAAAAATTCATCGAAGTCACTTGTTGACATAGAAAAAATTCATCTTTTCATTTTCCATCATTGTAGTATTCATTTGAAAGAATTCATTCCAAAAAATACGCGGCTCAAAAAAAAAAAAAGTTGAGATATTCTTTCAAGAAAGTTTAGTAAAAACTACTATGTTATTAGGCCAAACGACAATAACGAAACTGTCAGTATTTGCTTTCAAACCCATTTTTTTATACAAAAATTAAGCATTTAAAGATGCATTAAAAGAAAATTAATAGTTTAGAAAACATGAAAAACTTTAGTTTTGTTTTTAACTTAGAAAAACATATGTTCTTAATATTTAAATCGCAAACTTTAATAAACAAAACAGAAAACTTTTTCTTTAAAGTATTTTACAAAACAATAAGTAGTATTTTCATGCACAAACTTTTATAGGATTCAAGTATAAAGTATTTCTTTTTAATGTGACACAAAACTTATGCATTGTAGAAGTTTATAAAAAGTAAAATTTAGCGAGTGCTTTTTTTCGATCGTTAACAGTCAAAATTAAATGGGAGTTGGAAGTACTTTTAAATTCAAAACTTATAGGAAAAATTTATCACGAGTCGAACTTGAAAGCTTTAAACTTGAACTTGATTATTTTACGAGCAAAAAAATCTGATAACTTAATTTTGTTTTAAAATTAGAGTAAAATGTAGTTACTAAAATTTGAATATAAAAAAAATAGGCATATTAAACGTTTCTATTTTATAATTGCTATTTGATAGCTTTTAACTAATAGTTCAATTACTAAACTGTAATTTACAATATAAAAAACTTTGTAACACATCATTAAAAGTAAAAAAGCTATAAAATTTTACAATTCAGAAATTTTATCAGAAAAAAATACAAAATAAACACACTTAATAGTTTCTTTCAGTATAATTTCTTAAAAACACTACCTGAGTTTAAAAAATATTAAAATAGGTGTTCATGTTAATAAAAAATTACAATTTTTTACCTTTATTAAAATCCGTTTCGTTAGTTTTGTGAAAATACTTATATTTTATCTTCAAAAGGCTTTATGATAAATGTTAAAAGTTTTAGACCTGCTATTAGTAATTCTGACTCTTTTTTATTCTGTGTTATAATTTCTTTTTTGTCAAAGGAATTAAGTACTGCCAAATTGTTTTTCTCTTTAGCTAATATGTTGCTTGATACGCTAGTTTGTGATTTTGTTTTTGAAGAATTGTAATAGCCTGAGTCTTGTTTATAACTTTTAAGCTGCACTGTTGGCACTTGATATTTTGGCTTGCTATCATACTTATTATTGTAACTGATATTTTTCTGCTGTTGTTTCTGATGTTTTTCTTTGATAAGTTTAGCTTGTTTTGCTGTAAAAACAAAAACTTGCTTATAAGCTCTATTAGCTTTTCTTTTCCGCTGTTGAGGGTTACTTGAATAATAGTTTCCGCTTAATCTTTTTTGTTGAAACTTTTGGTTGTAGTTTGAATTCTTATCTACAGCATATTTAGACCCTTGAACTGTTTTACCATTAGGACCTGTCACGTTTGCGGCTTCTGACATGTTATTTTTACCTACAACAATATCAAATTGGACTTTTTCTCCTTGTGCAAGAGACCTTAAGAATTTGTTCGGGTTGTTTTTGATGATAGCTGTATAATGAACAAAAATATCGCTGTTCTGATCATCACGATGAATAAAACCGTAACCTTTGCGAACATTAAACCATACTACTTGACCAGTTACTCCAACTGCTATAGTGTTTTTGGTTACTTGAGCTTTTTCTTCGGCTGTTTGTGACGCCTTAGTTATGTTAAATGTTTTTGTAGGTAAGTATTGATGACATGACAAACACTGTGCTATGTTAACATTATTACTACTATTCCCATTGTATGATTTTCTTAGTTTAAAACTATCTCTATCTTGGTTATGTTGACGATAATTGTAAATATGATTAATACCATTATCTCTTAAATGAAAATTTTGTTGATTATTAGGACGAGCTCGCTTATGGTAGTTTATTTTAGACTTATAATGACTTTGCTCATACTGCTGAAGTCTATCGTAATTAACTTGCTTAGGTATTAATGCGTTTTCTTTATAAGCATTCCATATGGCTTGTCCTTTTCTTTTAAAAACTTCTAAGCTTTCATCAAAATAATCCCTAATCTTATCTTTAATCGAAAAGGGCATTAAGTATGCAAGAAAAAACTTAATTCTGTCCTGCTCTGGACATTTGGCCCAACTCACGGCTGTAGCAAATATTTTATTAAAGTTCGTACAATCATTCCAAATTGGGATTTTATCTAAAATTTCAGCTAATTGATTGTCCCTATTAATAAAAAAGTTTCTTAAAGAACTGTAGTTTCTTTCACCTCGTTCTGTCATTTTATAATAGTCTGACAACTCTTCTCTCGGCCAAAACCCAGTTAAAAATTTATACTTTTCTGTATTACTAGAAATATTTTCATTTAACATTTCCTCCTCGAAAAAACTAATAATATCACGAGGGTTTCTTACAAAGTCTAACCTTTTAAACTTTTTACTTAGTCTTTGCGCCTTAAATGTGTCGCCAAAAATGTTTAAATTATTTTGATTACTTTTTTCGTAATCATCGTAAAAAGGTTCGCGTTTTTCTAGCATCGCACGTTCGTAATGTGGTGATCTAGACTGCTTTAATCTATTATTTAACTTTTTTATTTGCATTTGCAAAACCCTTAACTCTTCTTCATTTGTTAGCTGCTTAACTTCGCTTGATTTTCTAAATTGTTGTTGAATGCTGTTTGACGGATAAAATTCAGCATTATCTTTCATCAGCTCTGCTTGATGAAAATTATTAAAATTGATATCGTCATTGTTGTTTGTGTGCATTTATTCTGTTGACTGCTTAAAGATTTGTAACCAGAAGATTCAAGGTTCTTAAAAGACACTGCGTGGTTTCCACTTTAACCAAATGGGTTATTTTAATGATGTTTATGTTTTTGTCTTAACTACGTGGTCTCCAGTAACTTACTAACTGCTATACTTACGAGAAGTAAATAATATACTAACAGTATAAGTTACAAAACTATTTCCTAAGTTATGAATAAAACACACTTTGAATAAATTCAATTTACTTTATTTTCAATAATAATTCTTAGTTCTGAAGAAAGAAACTATTAAATCACGACACAAATAAAATCTATAAAAAGTATCAACAATCGTAAAGTTACATAAATACTAACATCAACTCCGCTATGTAGACGTTTTCTTGATTCTCAATAATTGAAGTAAAACGTTACTTGATCGTACCGCGTAATAACTTTGCAACTAACTTTAACGCGCATTTGAAAGACAAAACGCCGATATATACACGTCGGAATGAAATTAACTCCCTTGAGTTGTTTTGGGAATTGGTATAATTGTTTTGAGAAAGCTTATTATTAATATTATTGTTACAGAAAATTCCGTATTTATTCACACGCTTGAAATAATTTAAAAATAAGAAAATGAAATGTTAATATCATTACAGGCAGATAGTCAACCTGATCTTTCTGAGGCTTTGGATGTTAGCCCTACTACATCCTCAGCTGATAATGGCGTCTTTTTCAGTGAGAACTACCAATTTTTAAACCAACAGTTAAATAAGTCAGAATTTAATAACAATAAGATACATACCACTTGTAATTAAAGTTAGCCTTACAGCATTGACAATGAAAGTAGAGGTAACACTGATAGTAATGACAATAGCCTACATAATAATCAAAGTGAGAATTTTTTAGGTATTCTTTATAATAACAACTAAGTGAAAGGGGGTAAATTATACTAAAAAATCTAGGGGTACGTTTTAGTCGGAATGACATAGGGGATACTTACAACTTTAAGGACTTAAGTAGTTGAAATAATCAATCTTTTTATATGGGTAACTACAGTAAGCACACTATACATCATATTAAATACTTAAATAATAAATTTAAATTATATTAAATAATGATACTCAATAATAATTAATGCTATTCAATATAATACTAGGCATGACATAGAATGAACATGTTAAATTAAAAAAAAACGCGAATACCAACAAATATGTAAAAAACATCATAGTTTAAATGAAGTTAAAACTTTACACACGAATCAATTTAACAGAAATATAATTTAAGATTTATAAAACAAAATAAGATTCAACTACTTAGGATTTAAATAAAAATTTAAATAAAAAGTAACATTGTTAAAAAAATACTTTAAATAACACAAAAAAACAGTATAAATGTCTATTCAACATGAATAACATGTTTACTGCAGAAGGCTGTGGCTAGAATCTCCCACTACTTTCTGTGGCTGGTTTATATAACAGCTTTCTTAACTTTTTGCACTATTACATCATAAATTTCGTGTCTGCACTTATTTTCTCCTTTTGTTAACTAGCATTAATACTTGACTTTACGAGCTTTCTCTTAACCGCTTGAATGAACAATGATTTTAGCTCAAAACTTTCTTGTGTTTTTCTTGCTTCAACAATAGACTTTAACTTCTAAAATAATACTCAACATGTGTCACATTCTACTATAAAGATTGCAGTATTAAAAAACAAGTAAATAACAAAAATAAAAAAACACTCACTTGTCATGCCTATGCAAACTCCAAAAAATTTCTACATGCAACTGGTCTTAATTAATAATATATATTGTCTCTTTATATTGTGCTTTTAAGATATAAGAGCCTTACATAAATCTAATATCACTCACTTTGAAATAATAACGGCCACCACATTTTGAGAAATATTTGTAGTTGTACTTTGTTAGTTCTATTTTGACTTTTTGTACTAAATTTTGTCAGATCTACTTTGACATTTTGGACTGTAATTTTTTCAGTTCAATTTTGACTTTTGGTACTATATTTTTTTCTGGTCTACTTTGACCTTAGGTTATAATCTTTTCAGTTTAATTTTTACTTTGTTGTTTCGAATTTCGTCAGTTCTACTTCAAGTTTTTGAGTTAAACTTAATCAGTTCTACTTTGACTTTTTGTACTAAATTTTGTTAGATCTACTTTGACTTTTTGGACTATAATTTAGTCAGTATAATTTTGACTTTGTTGACAAAAACTGGGAAAAAACACTTTGTAAGTTATTTGACTTAAACTTTATCACTTACTTTCTGTAACATATGGTGTCTGTGTATCCTTTTTGTTTGCTTTGACTAAAATATTATCACCTATTTTTTATGACTTAAAAACTCAAATTACGCCAAAACTCTTTAGGGCTTACTTTGACTCAAACATTGTAACCAACTTTCTGTGACATATAAGGACTTAAACTCTGTTAATACCCTTTTTACTTATTACTTAATTTCCCTATGATAATTTATTCAATATAATCCCTATTGCTTATTGGTGATCCTAACCCCTATTCTTTCTGGTTATGAGTACAAACTCAAAGTCTTTTAAATGGGCATATAGTAAATGTAAGCATTGCTTCTTAAAAAATAAATGCACACTTTGTTGTAAAATTTTATTACATCTACTACTAAATAAAATGCGGTGTTACAACATAAAGGAAAAATATATAGGAATGTGAGACAAAATTGTGATAAATACTGCATTCAAAATAAAATGTAATATATTAGTAAAACTATTTTGGGTAGAATAATGTCTTGGTAATATTTAACTGTTATCTAAAACACTGCTTATTCTTTAACCGAAGAAGCCAATAGTGAGCTATGGCTGTTGGTGGGCAATCATCCAAAGCCTCACTTAAAACAATAAACTAAAGTTAAATCAAACTTTAAGCAAGCTATAAACTGTAAAAGGTTTAATAAACTATTAAGCATGTAAATATGGTTTAAATATTTAAGCAATTAAACACCAGTTGAAATATTAACTTAATAACAAAACAATACTTACAACAACATATACTATAGTTCAAGATAAAATTCCATTCTGGAGGTCTTTCACATAGCTGCACCAACAACGTTCAAAAATGTAACTGTAATGTTCATAAAGTGTTGCAACGAGCATAAAGTTATTGTTATAGGAAAATTTATTAATTTTTCAAAAAACATAAAACTTTAATGTCAATTATTTTCCTTATCTTAAAAGCTATCTAAATTTTTTTTTTTATTTTAGAGAACGCACCTTTGCCTTTAATTTAAAAAAAAATTATTTAATTTGGGGTTGGAATTATTTCATGGGGTTCCTCCAAAAATAAAGGTTTTTTTTCGTTTTTTTTCATCAAATGGTATTAGAACCAAAAATAAATATTTTTTTTTAATTTTTATAATTTGATTTCCCTTAGTTTGCATGTTATAAAAACTCGTAAATAGTTATTTTATAAATAATGTTAATATCTTTTACGATTTGGCCCAAAATCAAAATGTAGTATATTACACTATCATTTGCCTTGGCCATTTCCTAGATAAAAAATTGATAAAAGGAAAAAAAAAATTAATAAGAATGTGAATATACAACAAATTTAATTAAATTATTTTATTTTAATTTAGTTTGATGTAATTCACATTCTTATTAACTTTTTTTTTCCTTTTATCAATTTTTTATCTAGGAAATGGCCAAGGCAAATGATAGTGTAATATACTACATTTTGATTTTGGGCCAAATCGTAAAAGATATTAACATTATTTATAAAATAACTATTTACGAGTTTTTATAACATGCAAACTAAGGGAAATCAAAAATAAAAATTAAAAAAAAATATTTATTTTTGGTTCTAATACCATTTGATGAAAAAAAACGAAAAAAAACATTTATTTTTGGAGGGACCCCATGAAATAATTCCAACCCCAAATTAAATAATTTTTTTTTAAATTAAAGGCAAAGGTGCGTTCTCTAAAATAAAAAAAAAATTTAAATAGCTTTTAAGATAAGGAAAATAATTGACATTAAAGTTTTATGTTTTTTGAAAAATTAATAAATTTTCCTATAACAATAACTTTATGCTCGTAGTGTTGCATCAGTGTTTTAACTGGAATGTTGTAGCAATGTTCGAATATGGCCATTTTTTGTCTGGCTCGTGCATACAACCGTATCAAGCTCTAAATACTCTCTTGAGCTAAACGTTCAACGAACGATAATGCAAGGAATTTTGCGACAGCTCATTACGAAAGTTTTGATTTGTATTAAGGTAAAATTAAATAAGATCCATAAGCTAAGTTCATCTTGCTTTAACTTTGTTATAATTCAGATTAATTATTTCTCATTAATACCTAACCTAAATTAAATAAGCAAGTAATCTTTACTATTTGTAAAATTTCACTTTCTTTTACTCAAACCACGCTACACAACTGGTGATTAATATTTTTTTTTTTTTTAATTCCTTTCAGGTTTACATTTTTAATCCAGTACTCGTTTTTTGGTAATTTTTTAGTTTAAAATTAAGTTTAAAATATAAAAAAAAAGTGTTTAATAATAAAATAAAATTTCAAAGATACTTCAGAATTGCTTTAAATGTGTTTTATTAATAATGATAAATTTTAATGATGACAAACAATGTTGGTCTATGTTATAGAGTTAATGTTTCAAATCTAATTTCACTACTAAACATGTAAAAGTTGTTCAAAATTTTAGGTATTTTAGTGATGTTGTTCAAAAGTCCACGTAACTTGCAATTTATCTCAAATTTGAGGTATTTTAGGATTCCAGGTTTAGTGACCACATTGTATATGTGTACAAATCTAAACAAAAAAAAAGCTAAATAAGCCTTTTTTTTTTCAAAGTTGACCCATTTAGATGACCTTTCAGTTAAAAGACAAACTTCTTATCCAGCATTTTTTGGGTAGACGACAGTATTCGTAGGATTTTAAAACAATTTTTAGCATTTAGTTTGCATAGTAACAAAATATAATGAGTTAGATATAGCATTTGGAATAAAATTTGACGTATGATGCATATCTTAAAGCTTTTAGTAATTTAGGCGAAACATAAGTAAAGGCTTGATATTTTGGTCGGTAGGTGACATTTAGGAATGGTATGCTTATAGCGATATCACGTGGTGAATTTTTTTATCCTATTTTATACTGTGAAATCACAGAGCGGATCTGTAAGCCGGTGGCGCAACCTAGCAGATAGTTATGCTTTTTATAAAGCAATTTATTGAAAGTTGGTTACTTAACTTAAAACTAGAGCTCAAAAATACTCAAAATTTTGTTTATTTTTTATTAAAAACGTGTACATAAACAATTGATGACACATTTAAACTTATGTAGCTTAAAAATATGTTCGTAATGTTTAAAGCTCCTTGTTTTATCGCAAATAAATAAAAGTAAATAAAATAATTGCTTATATGATTAACTCGTATAAGATTTACTAATAAAGCATGTAATGTATAATTTAAAAAAGAAATTTTTACTTATATAAATTTATATATACTTTCAAACTAGCAAACACGTTTAACCTTAGTATGAAATTGTTTATTTAAAATAAATAGATAAAAAAACAGACTAGCAACAGTTTTTGCTTTACTTAGTTTATTATAGCATTTACAATAAATTATATGTGCACTTTTCATGTTGTTAAATGATATACTTATTTTCAAGTATATATTATTTGTTTTGCACAATACACTGTATTTTGGATTACTAAATAACATTAATATCTGCATTAAGTTGCTTTTTTCGTCAGTTTTACTCATATAAACATTCTAAAAATAAAATTTTAACGAATAGCAAAATTTTTGTTTAGATTCGTAGCTACACATGTTTGGTTGTAGTATTCATAAATACTTTTAAGCTTATACAGTATGTAATAGTTATAAGTAAAGCATATGGAGCGATTATTTTTTTTGTGATTTTAATTCTTAACTTGTTGTTTTTATCTGCTTTAATCAGTTTCGTTTTATAGAGTTATATGTAACCGATTACATGTATATATTATCTTAAACCTTTAACAGTACGTACAGTAAACTACATAAGGTATTAGTTAATGCTTTTAACATTTCCAATAGTTTATTTTGCAAATTAAGTTTCGCTCAAAAAGCTCTTGTGTGCTCTAATTAAACTATAAGTAATGAAAAATTATACTTAAGAGTCATGAAAACAAAACTATATAATACAAAACAGTAAAATCGATAAGTAGTATTTTAGTATACTGAATAATGACTATGTAAGGATATATCCTCCGACTCTTGTGTAAATTTAGAAAAAATTATACTATTTGAGATCTGTTATTCATGCGATTGTTTAGAAATGAATAAAAGATATGTTAAACTTACTTTAAGTCTAAAATCAAAATCTACACACTACACAGTTTCATTGAAAAAGCTATCAATTTCAAAAAAATACAGTTCGTTGGCTGAATTAAAACTAAACTTTAAAGAGAAGAGGGTGTAGTATACATTTAGAAACAAAACAAGTAACAACTTATTTACGTTAAATCTTAAATAAAGTTTGTAAAAACAATCAAACTTAAAACAATATTTATCCAAATTGAAGAGTATTTACTAGCGTTCCGAAGGCTTTGTCATTAAAACAGTGGACTACTAACTTAAAGATTGTGTGTTGAAATCCTTGTGACTACTTTTTTTAATATTAAAAACTTTAAACTTAAGTTTATTGACTTTAGAATTACTTAAATAATATACTACATGTACAAGTGCTAAAGATTTTCGATCTTTTTAATTTCAACCATACTAGTTGATCATGATAAGCTACAAAAATTGACAATAACTTTATTTGATTTTGGTATTTCCGCCATAAATTTTTTGAATGCTTTTGAATGCTAGTAATGTGGGCTTTGAAATGATACTCTAAGACTCAGTAAACTACATAAATAAATGTATACCCGAAATAAAATTCGGTATATTACACACTAAAAATTAACATTTGATAGCCGAGGGTATTGATTTGTAAACTGGCGATCTCATTGTCTGGGATTTCAAGGTGCTGAACAGCTAGCCGATTTGGTTTCGGCTGCCGGTCCTGCATACCAAGTTCACGACCAGATGGAATAACAATCTCTGTATGAAATAAAGACCAATCCTTACAATACAAATCGGGCTAACAAGAGTGCTAACCGCTGATCCTATTCTTATATACTTGCGCAGTCGTCCGCTTAAAGAGCGACCGACGGGACTGGAGCTTTGGACCGCCAGTCGGAAAACCAAACCGCTGGGCCATACAGGTGCCGGCCAGTTTCTATATTAACTATTAGTAAACTTAATAAAAATATTTCAACTTTTTTCTTAATTTATTTTATTTATAATTAATTGTTTAATAATTATATATTAAAAATGATACTTAACTAGAAAATGACACTATAAAGTATTTACTTGGATATTAAAAATAAGTTTACACCAATCAAATCTAATTTTACTTAGTTTGATATTTTCGTTGATATTATTACATTTATTTTTTACTTTAAAGAAAATTATACTTGAAAACCTAATTAGTTTTTGTTCTTAACAATTAATTTTTTCAAAACAAATTTAGAATAAATTTGAATACTTTACAGTTGATTTCACTACTTTTCTGAAACATGATAAATAAAGAAACTTTTATAAAACGTAAAGATAAAAAACACGTTTATTGTTTTTCAAAAAAAGGTTTTCAAAAGTCAGTTAAAACCTCATGTAAGTTTAAAATGGTAAGAAATACTTCCAGTGGCGTTTTAGTTTGAAAGAAATTGCTTGAAAAGAACGCTAAACAAAACACATAATTCCTCAACACAAGTGAAAAGTATAAGATGTGATATTTAAAACAAAATGTTTGTTGAAAATGATAATGTAGAAGACTTTGTGAGAATGGATTTTTACAAAAATATTTTTTTAAACGTCATCTATTGTCTATAACCTAATAAGATATCACTAACATCATGTTTGCATGAATGTAGTTTATTTAATGGATAAATTTAAAAATGTGATGTTTAACAAGAAAGTTTATTGATTCGTATTAAACCATTGTAGAATTCTTTAGGAGAAAAACCGTATGGTTATGCACAATGTGAAAAATGGTATACTCAAGCTTGAAATCGTAATACTTATATAAGTAAACAAATAGCTGTCTTATTTGCACGAGCGAACAAAATTGCACGAGTGCACATTAATACTTTTGCACAAAGAATAATTTTGCACGGGTTAAATTTTTTTTTATTGTTTTCTTTATTAATTTTTATTTTAGTAATTCATTTTTATTATAACTGTTACCTCTAACCCTCGGTCGGTAAGTTATTATTTATATTTTTTACTATCACTGGTACCCCTAACCCATAAATTTGGTAGGTAGCTTATTTCTATGTTTTATTTAATTGTTTTTTCTTATAATTACTTTTATTAGTTATTTTTATGCTATCGCTTTTACCCCTAAACCTTAATCTCGGTCAATAACTTTTTTTTTATTAATTTTTTTTCTGTTTTATTTTTACTGCATTTTTTTAAATCTCGTTCAAAAATTTAACTCGTGCAAAATTGACCCTTGGTAAAAATTTTCTTCGTGCAATTTTGTTCCCTCGTGCAATTTTGAGCACTCGTGCAAATTTAACTTCGTGCAACTTCGTTCTTGCGCAGTTTAGTCCCCTCGTGCAATTTAGATCCGTTTTCAAGTAAACACTATAAAGAACTATGTAAAGAAATGATAACTACATTGAATTAACAAATTTAGTATGAAATAACACACTTAATATTACTAGAATTATTTAGAAATTTTTACTATGATACAACAAAAGTCTTCAACTTTTGTATGAAATAGTAAATAGATTTTCTTGATTTCAATATTTCTACCATTTTTGTTTTTTAATTTTAAGTTTTTTTTCACTATTTTTATTGTTTTTACAAAATTAAATATATTTTCATCAACACGATAGCTATAAATCTTCAATTGTAGATACGTTAGCTAATGCTTTTGTTAGTTATATATTGATATTAAAAGTAAAAACTCTTTAGTACTTATTTTTTATTATGATTTTATTTATAACTTCTGTTTGATAGCAAGTATAAACTCAACTAAGCAAAAACAAACTAGTTTTAAGTATGAATACAGTGTAACTAAACTTCTGAATAAATATTAAAAAAATAAATATGGTTCCTTATAGAAGTAAAAACTATTTAAGTACAAAATACTTTTACCTTGTTAGTTTTACTCCCAAAGTTAATCCTTTTAGAAAATTTATGTCCCTAACACTAGTTGTTATTGGCTTTAGATGAGACCAGAGGTCGGATCACCTTAATTAATCTCAGACTAGTTTAGTTGAAAAAAAATTAAAAGTATTTTAGTTGTTAGTATGAAAATAATATTAAAAAAACTAAAAACTAAATAGCTTTACATCACTAGCTAATTCTGATTGTTAAACTAAAAGCCTTGTTTAAGTTTTACTACAAAGGCTATATATTTTCATAAAAAACAAACTTATAAGTATTTCGCATTGACCGAACTCTAGGTTAGTCGGACAAAGGAAGTATAAAATAACACGTTTAGTAATGCCATGTACATAGTTTTTCTTTGAGCATTAGAGTTAGACTAAACTTCAGAAAGTATAACATTTGTTTAATGGTAGTACCGGTTATATAAATTCAGATATTTTTCAATAATGTTAAAATTAAATAAATGAGCTAGGCTACAAAAAAATTGTATTCAACCAAACTATCACATCATTTATTTAGAACTAAAGAAATCTAAACTAAAACAAAAAATACACATGTCTGTTATTTTTTTTATGACAAACATAATTAAAATTTTTACAAAAGCATTTTTTTAAATGGCTTAAAAGAAGCAAATAATTTTCTAGAAATTTTATAAAATTAACATATATTAATAATATTACCTATTTGTGTATTAGTGTAAAAGAAAAGTGTTGTGTCAATTTTCAAAAATAAACATGCTCAAGTAAATGCTTCTTAAACATATAAGCCCTGATTAGAACTCGTATTTTTAGATTGTACTTAAGTTTACCTGAAGTAAAAAAAGAACTGTCATACAAACACTCAGGGTTTTCGTCTTTATAAATCCAGTTGTGAATGCTTTCAACCACAATGCTATTAATATGTTCACTGTCTTTTTCACTAATAGCACTGCATAAATTGCACAGACCAATTGTATACCATTTTAAATCTTTGTAGTAGGTAGAATCACTTGAAAGGTCAGTTTTTCTCCATTGAAAATACTCTAGATATGCAGTGTCATTTTTATCCAGGTATTCCAGATAATCAGCTAAACTATTTATGCTTTCGAAGTCTTCCATAAAAATTACACTTTTCTCCGGAACATCATAATCTGATTTTTTAGCTCCCCAAACAATTGGAACACTTTCATTAGGAATCCATTTGTGTACAATTTCTCAGTTATGTAATCCTTGCAATGAAACTGTTCTCCATTGACAAGTAAAACTTGTATTCTTTGAACTTTTCTTGCGGGAACATTCATAACTAAAAATAAATAAAATTACAATAAAAGTTGTTTTGAGTTTTTAATATATCTTAAAGTCTAAGGTATTTAGTGCAGAATTTTACTTTAGCTAGCTGTTTAAAAATTGCTACTATATAAGTAAAATTATTTGAAAAATCAATCACCACATATGTTGTATATGTAAAGTTGCCTTTAAATATAAGTGAGCAAAAACGGAGAGTGTTAGCAGTCAAGTTAAAGAAAAAATACTAATTAAGTAAAAACTATCAAACAAACAAGATGAATAGTCATATTTAGATTTGTATTAATTTATATGAAGTAAAACAAAATGTTTTACCTGAAGCACTTTCCCTCCCTGTCAAACCTATCTCCAACTGATGTTTTTTTCAGCAAATCACTGATCTTCATTCTCTCCGTGGCTCCCGGCACTAACCCGCAATTTGAAACAACCCACAACAGGAGTTTCTTCTTTTTTTCAAGAATCTGGCTGATCCGAAGTCTGGGCTGTCTCTGTATTTCTTCTGAATTTCTCCTAACACGTTTGCCATGCTCGAGTACGGGGAATAAACGTCTGAGTTTCTTCTAAAGTGCAATAAAGTTGATACTAGACTTGAAGATAAAAATTAACAAAATAAAACTGTCATCCACATATTGCTGTGACAACACCGAACTAATTTTATGTATCAATTAGGTTAAGATTAGTTCTAAAAACCTTAACCGATTTAAAAATCAAAACATTTTCAAACGCTAACTTGTAAGACATGGTTAGATTAAAATAATTGTCGTATTCTTTGAAGTACAAATTTCTCCATTTAATCGCCGGAGGAGCTTCCATAGTATAAAATACAAACAGTTGGTCGTTGAATCTAAAAAAAATGAGAAGTTGATATTTGTATTAATACTTTTTAGCTTCAAGTTATTTTTTAGCATATATATACAGTTCAAAATCTTTAAACTACAAAAAGAAACTAAATCTTTAAGCTTAATATACTTTAGTTTTTATGAATTATTAATAAATAAAATTTTTATATGGTTTTGAAAAACTATAAAAACAAGATCATATTAAACAAACATTTGTTTTTATAAAAAAAAAAAAAAAATTCAATAGTTGATTGTGTAAAGTTTTTCCAAAAATATAAAATTCTGCAATAGTAATCAAAACGTACTTGTAGATAAAAATAAAGATTGGGTATGCCTCATTTTTACAAGTTGAACTTATTTTAAAATTCTTTGACCTACCTAGCAGTTGGTTTTTACAGGTTTGTGAAATTAAAATTATTTCAAAATACTAAGGTACAATTTAAATGTACAGCTGTATCTGAACGTAATAGTTAACTTTTCTCTGGTAGTTTATTTATATCTAAAATTTTACAATTTTTTTTACTTTAATATGCATGTTAGTTACAGCTCAATTTATAATATACATAATAAGACTAAAATATTAATAGTGTATTTGATCTCGTGGAGTTAGAGGCTATCTCCATATTTTTGGAGAAATCAGAGTTGTGCAAACCAAAGGAATTCGATTACAAAGTGTCTTTAATAGTTAAATTATTCTTTTTTTATCCGTTGGTAGTATTTGAGTATAATTATACATTACTTTACATTGATTATTTTATTGCGGTTATTACTTTGTTAGTTTTAACTTTTTGTGTTTTTGTATAAAATCTATTCATAATTTTAAATTTGTTCTATTGTTTAATTCTGACGAAAAGTAGTGTAATACGTATAAACTATCACAAAAAAACTTGGGAGAGTGTTTTATATATCTGTTATGCATTTAACTAAATATTAGATAAACTATTTAATAATAACATTTTAAGGAAACATATACAAACAAAAAACATGCATAACTTAAGAGCAGCTAACTAAAAAAAATTCAACATTCTACTACAACGCAACGAAAAGTATAGAGTTCCTTAACCAATAAGCTGACACTTTCACTACATTTAAAAAATGTATTAGTGTCAAAATTAATAATATTACTTAAAATACAATAATTCTATTTAAATTTATCTATATATATATATATTTATAATATAAAAAACAACTAATTTTCAATTCGTTTACTTAGTTTCAATGCTTTGTGCATCTCCTCAGAACGAAATAAAGAACAAAGTAAGATTTTTAAAGAATCACACAAAAAAAAAACACATTGTGACGTTTCAACTAAAATTGAATAATTTTAAGTTAGCCTATTTTAAAAACAACTATGTACAAGTCAACTTATTTTTGTTTTGTTTGTTCTTGTTTTTGAATTTATTTTGTTGCTATTTTTTGTTATTATTTAGCAGTGGCGTCGCGTGGTATTTTTTTTAGGTGGTGCAGAATTTAGAAAAAAAATTCCCTACTTTAAAACTCTTTTTTATCTTAAATAAAGACTTTTTTCTACAACAATTACATTAAATTGCTAATGTAACCTGGGAAATTTTGTTTAGAAATAAAACATTTATTTTTTCAAAAAAAAATTATGTAAGAAAATAACTTAAAAAAAAAGGTAAATACTTTGAAAATTTAAGTAAATATGAGAAAAATAATTATTTTATATATTTTACAAGACTCAAAAAATGTAGCTTACTTATGAGTATTAATTTTTAAGAAGGCTTTAAAATTTAAACTAACAGTAGAAAAAAATTTGGACAAAACAAATTTTTATTATATTGAAAAACACAGCAACTTTAATAGTTTTTCTTTTGCCTCAACTTATTTTAAAAATATTTGATTAAACATCATACTAAGAATGGTTATTTTACTAATATTCAACTTAACAAAAAAAAAGAAATGTCTTATTAGACTTGGCAAGAACATTAAAAAGTCTACAAACAAACAAAAAATGTTATGTACAAACTGCAAGTTTATTTTAAGTAAAATTTATTAAAACTCAGTAGAAAATAATTGCTTATTTACTGATGAATATTGAAAAAAATAAACGAGTATCAACTTATAACTAATTAAAATTTTTATGTTTGAAAAAAAAAACTTCACTACTATTCTAAGCTAAAAACACAAAAGTAAAATAAGCAAGCTCATAAATATCAAATTTTACGAAGTCTCTAACTTACAATTTAGATTAAACATATTAATATTATAATAAGAAAATACAGCAACTGCAATGATATTTTTTTAGCCTCAACTTTAGTTAAAAAATATTGGATTAATTAAATTTCAAACTACTAATAATTGTTTTACTAATATTTAATAAAAAAAAGTCCAATTATACTTGGCAAGTAAATTAAAAAGTCTACAAACAGATAAAATGTTGTGTAGAAATTGAAATTTTTTTAAAGAACAACTTACATTACTCAGTAAAGAAATTTAAAATTCATTTATGATAAAAGAAAAAAAAAAGTTTTAAATAAGTGAAAAACTCAAAAGGAAAACAAGCAAACTAAATAGTATTGAGTTTTACAAAGGCTCTAAAGTTAAAACTAAAAGTAGCTTACAATTTAGATATAAGAAACTTATATTATAATAAAAAACACAGCAACTATTATAATATTTCATTTTAGCTTCAACTTTACTTGAAAAATATTGAATTAAATACCAAACTAAAAATAATATTTTTACTTATTTTTAACTAAACAAAAAAAGGAATGCATAATGAAGCTTGGCAAGTAAATTAAAAAGTATACAAACAAAGAAAAATTTATGTACAAATTTTAACTTTTTAAAGAAAAACTAAACTTGCTTAGTACAAAAAATAGTTACTACTGAATATCTACCTAAAAATTAAATCTAAAGTCTAACTTTGCAAACATAAATACTTAGACTCTTACTTTTCACCTTTGTAACTAAAATTCATTCTTCTCTCCTTTTTGATGATAAATTTCTCCATCACCTCTTCTTTGAAACTAGTACAGTTTTTAAGTAAGTTTCTACCAATCGAAATTACAGTCAAAGAATTTAATCTTGACTGACCCATGGTGTTTCTCAAAAATGTTTTTATCCTTTTCAAAAATAAAAATGTTCTTTCAGCGTCTACACTAGTCATGGGAATAGTTATCAAAGTTCTAAGAAGCTATGTAGTTTCCTTAAATATTTTAGTCAGGTTATGTTCTTCAAGATATAACAGTATTTTCACTAAATCATCCTGATGCATGTGAATAAAATGTTTTCAGTTCTCTTTCTAACTGTTTACATTCAACTACAGGATAACACTTCTTCACTGTTTCTATAAGTTCTAAAGGAAAACAGGATTTATAAACAGTAAAATATTTTGCCAACAATAACTGTGAAATTCTTAAATTGTTCTAACTATACAGAGTAAACTAATAAATAATTTCAATATTGAAGTAAAATTAAAATAAAAGCAAGGTTGCCACTCTTTGAGTCAAAAGAAACTGTCCTGAGTGACCTTGAAATGCCCTGAGTCACCATGTGTTTTTGAGAAAAAATCAAAATGCCCTGAGTTTCCCTGAGATTTTTTAGAACTTGAAATATCATTAAGTTTCACTGTTTCACTGAGTACCCTGAGTGTGTGGCAATCCTGAATATAGCTAAAAAAAAGATTAAAATAATTTCAAAAACAAAGAGTTTCATTTTATCAATAACTTTAAGGACATGAAGATTTTTTTTTAATATATTTTTACTATCAAGTTTTAAACAACTAAACTTTTGCTACACCTGAAGATAAGCTTTGCTTTTAAGGGCATAGGGAGGATGAAACACTTTCCTCACAATTTGATCTTATTTTATGAAGTTTTTACTAAGCTACAAGATGCTTATTACAGATTTTAAAAATTCAAAATACTTTTTTAGATATAGCCGGTCAAAGTCGAAGGCAACAAAAGGTTCCTTACAGGAGGCACAAACTAAAACAGCATTTAAATAAAAAGTGTTTTACCCCCCTTTTATGCCCTTAACATATACTTTAGAATTATTTTACTGAACTTATTTTATACAGTTTTATTTTAACTGCAAGGCATTTTTTATCAATATAAAAATTCATATTAATTTTTGAGATATGGTAATTCACAGTCAGAGATACAAAAGAGTCCTTATTATTATAATATAAACTCAAACAACAAATAAATCAAATCACTAAAATCATATCTTTTTTATAAGTTAGCCTCAAAATCTTTAGATGTTTCTTTTATAAAATAAAACAATTTGCTAAAATATATTTAAAACATAAAGAAAAAAAAGTTATAACAAAAGTAATATTTTTTTGTATATAAAAATATATATTGATAGTTAAAAATTTAAAACTTCTCTTCAAAAAAAGTATAAAATTTTTTAAAGATTAGAATGAAAAATTTTGATAAAAGTTGCTTTAAAAATGATGGAGAATATAGGTTTTCAGTAAAATTGTTTTTTTTGCTGTTTTAGTTTGCTCCTTGTATAATAAGTCAATGTAATCTCTGGCCTGACCGGTTGTATCTAAAAGTTTAATTGGAAGTTTCAAGTTTATTAAAGAGTAACTATTAGCTTTCTGAAAAACTTAGAATAAGAACAACATGTAAAAAAGTGCCTATACATCCCCCCCTTACCCCTCACTATTTTGCACAATTTTTTTCAACAAACTTTAAGATTTTTATTAACATATTTTCTAAACTTAATGTTTTTTGTTGGATGTTTAAAATTTAATACTTTTTTAAGGGTATCTTTTCTGTATTTAAATTTAATTTGTTTTTCATTTTGATGACAGTATTTTCCTCAAGAGCTCAACTTTTTAAAGTTTAGTTGGTGAGGCTGTTAAACTTTTCAAGAAATTTAAAGATAATTAATAAATATGTAACCATTATAACGGTAAAAAATTGGTTAGTTAGTTTTCATGTGGCCATAGGGGTAAAACACTTATATTTTAACTTTAAATAAACTTGTTATTTTCAGAGTAAAAAACTAAAACTGCTTTAGTCAGCCTGAATATTTTCTAATTTGGTCAGTTTTAATTTATCTTAGGTCATCTTGAGTTTTTTTAACATTTCTAAGTTATCCTGATTTTGAGGCAAGGCAACCATGTTTCAACAATTTTATCTAAAATTTTTGCTTTGTTTATGAAAAAATTAAACCAAAAGTCATATAAAGTAGACTAAAATGTTAAACTACTCTAAGTAATCAAAGTTTCTTGGGGGTCAGACCAATATTTTAAGTTAAGGCTATTTACTTTATTTAAATATGTGACTGTTTCAATAATAATAATTTTTATTTAATATAAATGTAAATTATTTTTTTGTAAGAGTAAACTAGAAGTTTATAATAAACTGCTTAACATTTTTTTTCAGAACTCAAATTTTACATTTAAATATGATTTAATTAAATATTTTATTAACTTTAAGATTATTATAATTAGTTATAGTTAAGTTTATGTATGCAGATTAAAATAAATAATCGAATTTCTTAGACTTTGGTGATTTAAGTTTCTTATCTTTTTTTTTCAAAATATTTAAATTATGACAAGTTTAAATTTAAAAAATCATGTGAGTACATAAACTCAAGTTTAATCCTTTGCAGTAGCTTAGCTTTGTTTTTATTTTATGTTTACAATAGCTTGTAGATGATACTTAAGCATGTCCTGTTTTAGGGAATTTTCAACTTAGCTTACTTACCGCAAGAGATTGATTTTGTGGTAATTCTTGAAAAAATTTTGCTGTTTTGAGTTTATTTGCGGCAGTCAGCTAAGCTAAGAGTTTGCGGCAGTGAAGTGGGCAAAATGGTCGTTTTCTAAATTGGAGTTTTAAAAGAGATTTCGTTCTAAAAAATAACGAAAATATTATAGATACTTAATTTATTCCTTACAAAGTTTACAGGTGGTGCAGTTGCGGCAGTGCAACACCCCACGCGACGCCCCTGTTATTTAGTGGTTTTCGTCCTTTGAAATACATGTTTTGATTATTGGCAGGGTTGCTGCCTATCTTTTCTTTTATTTAATGATAAATCTTTTTAAATTTTTTCAATCTCGTACTTTTCCAAGCAACATAAATGGTATGTTTTATTGTTTTTTAGTTTTGTTTTGGTTCTGCAGAGTATTTTCCATTTTAAATTATAGTCGTTTTTTGCGTCTTTTAATTCCCAAATATAGTTCGATAATTCGGTATTGTGCCGCTTTAATTTGTTAAATATAGCGTTGTTAGTAAAAATACTTATTCATAAAAGTTTTTATTTTTAAAGTATTCAGTAAACAACAAAAAAACGAAAACTGTACTTCTTACTTTGATGTAGCATAAAAAAACCATGATAATCAAAAATTTATTTAAAAAACAACTTGATAATTGAAAGTTTCAATACAAATTATACCAAAATTTATTTAGTTTGTTATACATTAACGAAAATCTTTTCAAACTGCTATCAGTAAATACCTGACTTTTTACTTTATTTACAAAAACAAAGTAACTTGTTTTGGTTAACTTTAAACTGAATGGGTTAATTTAGTCAGTTATTCTATTAACTATACTTTTTGTTTTTTACATAAAATTTTAATTTTACTACTTGTTCTACTACTATTTTCAAACACTATTACTTACTATAACTTTGACAAATAAATATTTTATAAACTTGTTTTTATAACTAGTTTGTGTTTTTTTTTATGTGCCGTTTCTACTTTTTTTGAAACTCTTTATAGTTAAATTTTATTTTATTGAATAGAGTTAATAACTACTATTAAAAGATATACAAAAAATAAAAACTTTAACTAGTGTACCAAACAGAATTTAAATCTTTTTTGAAATTGTTGTTTAAGCATTAAAATTTATTAAATTTAAAAACTTTACAAGTTGATTTTATATAAGATTGGTTTAAAAATAATAAATAAATATATATATATATATATATAGTCTAATTTGGTTGAACAAGTTAATTTAAAACTTTAAAATTAGTTTAAAAAACTAAAGAGCTAAAAGAAGACGCTATTAATTTTTTAAGAAATAAATTTCATATTTTAAAAATAAATGAAACAATCAGAAGCTTATTCGTAAAATTACAAAATTTGATTAAGATTCTTAATGTTTTTTTATCTGTTAATCCTCGTTATGAAGAAATACACTTAAGAAATATTTAAAAACGATTATTCTTTTATGACTTAATTTTAATAAAATTAATAATCAAAAATAAAATTTAAAGAATAAAAATGTTGAAGAAGGCGCCTATACTATTATAAATAATTAATTTTGCCCCTTATAGGACTCTCTCCGAAACAAGAATTTTAAGGCAAATTTTTTTTGTGATGTTATTTTTGAACAAAATACGTCAAAAATTAAAAATCAAAGACTGATTTGCAAAACTACAGACTTTGGGGAAGACGCCAATACCATTTTTAAAGACCATTTTTGACTCTTTATAGGAGGATTATCCGAAACAAAGTATTTTAGGGATACTAAGTATAAAAAAAATTACTACTGTTGGGACGTAATTTAAGTAAGTTAAAACTTATACACTTAAAAATAAAATTTGTTTTCTAAAACTTCAGACCTTCTTAAACAAAAAGGTTCTTTTCTTTTTTTGTATATACTTAACTTTTATATGATTGATCATATTTTAAAAAAATTTTGAATACTTGGAGAATACTAAACTAAATGCTGCAACGTTAAAATTTGCTCTTGATTCCATTTTCAGTAGACAATAGTTCTTGTTAATGAATATTTTATTATTATTGTTTATAAGAGTTTATATTACACCATCCAAAATTGTGAGGCCTGCGAAGACTTTTTGTTTTTAGATCTTTTGAAAGAAGCCGGTTTGCTTGTTAGCTTTTTGTCAACTGCTTTTATTTTTTTATAAAGTGTAAGTTTTCTCACCTGTATTCTGGCATTGTTCCTGAATCAATATCGTTGAAATGAAAAATAACTGCACTTGATTCATTGAACTGAAAATAAGTTTCAAAAACTATAAGAAGCTTTTATTTTTATTTGAGATTAATATTTAAAGTAAATACTTCAAAAATTAATTGTACACACTTTGTAAAAAAGTTGTATTAAGTTAATCAGTTTAACTAGTAGCACAACTAAGTGTAGAATTTTTTTTATATCAAATGTAGCAATTTAACGAACACTTAACTACTTAAATCTAATTGAGCTGAGAAAGTGGTATCAATATTTGAACATAAGCGACCAGTAACTATACATTAAGTTACACAAGTAGGGGTAGGGAGTACATCACATTTTTTTGGTCATATTGTAATATTCATTTAAGTACATATGATTTAGATGTGTTTTTGCTTCATTAAGAAGAATCTGATGACATCCGAATCATATGTACTTATTTGAATTTAGAATATGACCAAAAAAATGTGCTGTACTCCCTGCCCCTACATTTTACAGACAAATTTTGCATATTTAGGGTGATTATGACGTATAATACTTCAAAAACATTTGAAATGTTCTAGAGTATGCCTTTAATTATAAGCTTTCATTTAAGATATAAATTATAAGTCTAGGATATGTATAAGTGATTTTATTACTATTTAAGTCAAAAAATCAAAAAGTATGTGATTTTCGGGGTTGAAAGTAGTTTTTTGGGCAGCCGTTGTTTTATTTTGAAATTTTTTAATTTTTTTTTTCAGATTCTTCTTAAAGAAGCAAAAACACATCCGAATCAAATATACTCATAAGTCAAGCAAATATCACCCTAGTACTTCTTACCCCTAACACAAGACACACAATTTCAAAAACACTAAAAATATTTCGAGCAATTCTCTTCAGTAGATTAAAAGCTAATAAGTAATAAGATTTTACAAACTTATGTAGTACAAAATAATCATAAAGTAATCAAGAGATTAATAAAAGACAAAAGCAATTAGTAACAATAAAAATCAAATAAGTCAATTTACGTTATAATTGATCAACAGTAAAACTAAACATAAATAAAATGAAAACAATCCGTATAAAATATTACATAAATAAAAGAAATGGTAAATTTAAAATCTTTTTGCTTACATAAAACATATTCCTTAACAATTTTTTTTTGTTATTCTGTTTTTTATTTACGTAATATTTTATAAGGATTGTTTTTCATTTTACTTGGGTTTAGTTCTACTGTATATCAATCATAACGTAAATGGACTTATTTGATTTTAATTGTTACTTGTTGCTTTTGTCTTTTATGAATATCTTAATTACTTTATGATTACTTGATCTTTTGTTATTATATAAGTTTGTAAAATCTTATTATTTGTTAGCTTGGTACTCTACTGAAGAGAATTGCTCGAAATATATTTCGTGTTTTTGTAATTGTGTGTCTGTGTAAATTATTGTTAAAATAATACTTCATTATCACTCAAAGTAAAAGTTTAAAGTTAATTTAACTTTTTTATTCTTTTTTAACAGTAATAAAGTAAAAACTCTTATACTTTGCTACGATCGAAGGTCACTTGACAGTTACCACAGTTCGGGGGTAGTATTGGGTCAAAACTATCTCCAAATCCTTTGTACCAATACAAGATTGTTTTCTGTTTAAAAATGGTTAATGCTTAAAAACATAAAATCAAGAATCGTCATTTTTAAATTATTAAAAATGTTTTATAACACTAGAATAATGAATAAAACAAATAACTAGCCATCTTTTTTTTTTCAAATTGTACTAGTTATTGCCATATTGTAGTCAAAATTGTACAGTAAGCATATATTAGTAAACTTGAAATCTAAAACTTTAAAAGTTTTATGACTACCCCAAAATATATAAGTTTCCCCCTTTCACCCCCATACTAGTTATTGCACCCTGAACTATTTAAATAGCCAAGAAGAGTGTAATATGGCCTTTATTAGCATACTGTACTTTAGACTCATAAAATGTATGCTACAAAATAATATTTAAGAAAAGTTCAAGATGTTTCAAATTGTGACAGTTTAAGTTCTGATATCTTAAAGTTATTGTGAAATATCTTTTATAATAAATATATTGTATGTTTACTTTACCGTCATAATATATTATAAGTCCATCTCTTATACTTTTAACTCACTTTTGAGACTTGGCCTCCTAAAGATTAAAAATGTTAATCTAATTTAACTTGTCATCTAATCTTTACATCAAAAAATTAAATCTCTGTACAAGCCCTAGTATTTGTAAAAAAATCAAAACTTACATTTGAATTGCTATTGACGCTTTCATTCAATACTCGGTTTCTTAGTGGCTGTTTTGAAGTAAGAACTAAAGTAAGAGAAATGGTAAATACTATTAAACAAGCAATTACAATTGCAGTAATATCATAAGCTTTTTTCTTATCAGGCGCAGTTTTCCAGCCACAAAATCTCACACCCATAACTATAAGTTATTTGCTTATAAGTTTTCTATAAAAAATAAAATATTATTAATTATTTTTTAACGTATCTTTAAACAAAAAATTTTGCCAGAGATAAATTTTTTATTTATGTTTCAAACAAATCACAACATAAGATTTTCATCACTATTTCCATTAAAAATCAAAAAAAAAATCAAGTAAAAATAAGCTTTTAGAATTAAATAAATTTATGAACTTTGACAAGTTAAATTTAGTTTAGTTTTAAAATTTATAATATTATGATTTAATTATAGTTTAATTTTAAAACAATTTTTTAAAATTAGCATTCAGCTTATTTAAAGCTTGTTTTAATACATTTTAGTTGTGCATTTAGTGGAGGGTATTTTAAAAAATTTTTAAAAGATTCATAAGGAATTTTCTCCTTATGTTAACTAGCATTATTATATCACTTGACTTTACGAGCTTTCTCTTAACCGCTTGAATGAACAATGATTTTAGCTCAAAACTTTCCCATAACTCTAAACAGTGATCAAGTGCAATTTGATATCCTGTTACACTTCCTCTTCTTCCACGGTTGAAAGAGAATCATCACTCTAATTTTGCTCTGCTTTTTTGTTGGAATATTAACAATAACCTTTCTTCATAAACAAGAAAAAGTTACACATATCAAAATTCAAATTAGTCTCAAAACTTCTCATATTTTATTTATACAAAGATTAAAGGCAAACTAAAAAATAAAAGACTTAAATAGTTTTTAACAAATGGTCATTTACTTCTAAAAATTTTAATTTTAATTAATCAAAAACAAGTTTATGTGTTTTTCTAGCTTCAACAATTGACTTTAACTTTTAAAATACTATTAAACATGTGTCACATTTTACTATAAAGATTGCAGTATTGAAAAACAGTCTAATAACAAAAATACAAAAAACACTCAAATGTCATGCCTATGCAAACCTATAAAAATTTCAGCATGTTACTGGTCTTAGTAACTAATAAATATTGTTCTTTATATTGTGCTATTAAAATTTAAGAGCCTTACATAAATTTAATATCACTTAGTTTGAAATAAAAATGGTCACCACATTTTGAGACTTATTTATACTTATACTTTGTTAGTTCTATTTTGACTTTTTGTACTAGATATTGTCAAATCTACTTTCACTTTTTGGACTATAATTTTTTCAGTTCAATTTTGAGTTTTTGTACTAAAATTTTTCTGATCTACTTTGAATTTTTGGACCATAATTTTGTTAGTATACTTTTGACTTTGTGGACAAAAACTCGTATAAAACATTTTATATCTTATTTGACTTAAACTTTATCACTTACTTTCTGTAACATATTGTGTCTGTGTACCTTTTTTTGTTTGCTTTGACTAAAGTATTATCACCTATTTTTTGTGACTTAAAAACTCAATTTGTGCCAATACTCTTTAGGGTTTACTTTGACTCAAGCATTGTAACCAACTTTCTGTGACATATTAGGACTAAACTCTGTTAATACCCTTTTTACTTATTATTTAACTCCCCTATGATAATTTATTCAATATGACCCCTATTGCTTATTGGTTTTCCTGACCCCAAATTCTTTCTGGTTATGAGTACAAACTCGAAGGCTTTTAAATGGGCATTTATTAAATTTAAGTATTGGTTTATAAAAATTAAATGCACATTTTGTTGTAAAATTTAACTAAATCTACTACTTAATAAAATGCAGTATATAACAAAAATGACAAAAAAATAGAAATGTGAGGTAAAGTTGTGATAAATACTGCATTCAAAATAAAATGTAATATATTAGTAAAACTTATTTTGGTAAAATAATGTCTTGGTAATATTTAACTGTTATCTAAAACACTGCTTATTCTTTAACCGAGGAAGCCAATAGTGAGCTATGGATGTTGGTGGGCAAACATCCAAAGCCTCAGTTAAAACAATAAACTAAAGTTAGATAAAACTTTAAGCAACCTATAAACTGTAAAACGTTTAATAAACTTTTAAGCATGTAATTTTGGCTTAAATATTTAACATCCAAAGCCTCAGTTAAAACAATAAACTAAAGTTAGATAAAACTTTAAGCAACCTATAAACTGTAAAACGTTTAATAAACTTTTAAGCATGTAATTTTGGCTTAAATATTTAACATCCAAAGCCTCAGTTAAAACAATAAACTAAAGTTAGATAAAACTTTAAGAAACCTATAAACTGTAAAACGTTTAATAAACTTTTAAGTATGTAATTTTGGCTTAAATATTTAAAATCCAAAGCCTCAGTTAAAACAATAAACTAAAGTTAGATAAAACTTTAAGCAACCTATAAACTGTAAAACGTTTAATAAACTTTTAAGCATGTAATTTTGGCTTAAATATTTAAGCAATTAAACACCAGTTGAAATATTAACTTTATAACAAAACAATACCTACAACAACATATACAATAGTTAAAGATAAGATTTACAGCTGCACCAACACACTAACTGTTCACATCCAAAAATGTAACTGTTATGTTCATTTAGTTTATTAATTTATTTATTAATTAAATCATAGTTTGTTTTTTTAAACTTTTTAAAATACCTAATAGTATGTTAAAGTTATGAAGCAGTCAAAATCTGGCAATTAGATTCACAAAACACAACACAGTCTAAAATCTGAATTTTCATGAAGTTTTACAAACAAATATAAGTTTACTAAAGCATTTATAATAATAATATAAACATTTATGGTAAAGCACATAGTAAATGTTTGATAACTCATATAGATAAAACGTTTATTTTACTTATGTTAGGCAAACCAGCGTAATACTAAAACTAGGCAAAGTGATAAATAACTTTAAAAAAATACTATTTTAAGAATTACTAACATGAATATGACCTTAAAAACTTGTCAAATTAAAAGGGATTAAAACACTTAAAAGTCATTTTCATTAAGCTGTTAAGTGTATTTATAGACTCAAAATATGATTAAGTGTAAAACATAAACTACTAAGTCATAAATTAATAAATTTGTTCGCATAACCCGTAAAAATAAGCGTTATACTTATTTCTTGAATATTTTGTGTAGCAATTTTCATCATTTAATTGTGACGTAGTTGCTATGACGTGAGCGCAGTTTTCTGCATCAATATTATGGTTGTTAGGCTCTCCTGGATACCAATTTAGAACCCAGTTTTGACCTGGATGTCCGTCTAAAAGTTTCCACTGAAGATTAATTGTTTTTCTGCTGATTCCGACCCAAAGATGCTTGTCATTGTTTGCTTTGATGACCTCTAGAACTTTCCTGCGAAAAAAAATAGTAAACTATCAGAAACATATAGTAAACTATATAAAAAACACTTTAAATATAACAATTGCTTTCCTGATATTTTTCATTTATTAATATTAAGCTCTGTAATAAAAAGTCGAAGTAATTTTTGAATACATCTTGTAAATTAGAAGCAAATTGATAAATTAGAAAATTTCGAAATAAGCCTGCATGTAAACTTTTTTAATCCCAATTCTGGCTTTAAACTTTCAGAAATTAAGTTCCCGCCCTGTTCTTCGCACATTCTTTGAGCATCAGACCAGTTACCTGAACGTGATGTAATGAAAAATGAGATATCTGCTCTTCCACTGGATTCCAAATTTTCTTTATCTTCAATTTGTTTTACATTATTAACTATTGGAACATAACTTTATAAGCTTTAAAGTATCTAAACGTTAAAAAAATATTTTCATCTTATATTTTAGATGGTTTGTAGATAAATATATTTTAAATACATTAAAAAAAAATTAAAGAAATAATTAAAAAAAACCTGAGTTGTTTTTAGTTTTTTACCTACATATACGATAGGTATTTCCAACGTATATCTAACTTAAATTACATGTATTTATTAAAAGTTACAATGGTGAATTACTGTTATAAAACTAGAACATCAACCATTTGAATTTTGTAGTTAAGAAAGCTGCAAACGTTTTTCTGATACAAAAAAAATTGTAGTTGTTGGTGAAAAATTTAAAAAACATAAAATTTGAATATAACTGAAGGTATGTTGAACATTATTAAAAAAATTAAAGAACTTTGAAACTGGTTTGAAAATATGTTATAGCTGCACGTGTTAAATGATTTAAAAAGTAGGTAGAGTAGTTTTTCCCGATACAATAATTAGTAATTATATGACTCTAATATAGTATTTACTAGTAAAAATTATAACAATTCAACATAATACAATATCGCAGTAACATATTTTTTAAATGTAAAAAACCCCTTACTTTTTACTTAAATACTCCATAAGTAAAAATTTCGTTATTAAGCTTGTTATTTGTTTCAAATTATTAAACTATCAAACAAATAGTATTAACATTAAATTAGAATAAGCAATACATTACTTCACTTATCCGAACCTATTGGGCAAGATTTTTATCATGTCCGGATGAGCACTTTTCCGGATAAATACAAAAAATTCTTTTTAAATAAAATAATATTACTGCTGTTTAACATGTAATGCATAATATATAATAAAATCTTAGCTCCTCTTTTTCTGCTTTAAGCCTTTTAAATTTTCTTCTTTATTCAAAATGTCGTACAAAGTCGACCTGCCTATACTAAACCACTCCGTTGTACAAAACTTTAGCACATTGATTTTTAGTATTTTACAAACTACTAGTTTATTTTCAATTGTTGGTATAACTCTTTTTTTTGATTTCTTGTTCATTTCTAAAACCTGGCATGTTGAGTGTGTCAAACTTATACAACTTATTAATAAATAAATATTTGTCATGCATCTCATCTTAAACAAAAAGTGTTTAAATTAATAACTTTTATAATATAGTTTGATTTTAAAATCTAGCATAAAAGAACTGTTCTACATTCAATCTCTATAAGTCTTAGAATCTAATCAGCAATCCAAAATACTTAAAAAGTTTGAATAAAAAACTTTAAGTTATAACTTAAATAAAGTTAATAAAAAATAAAAAATAAACTGATTTATTTTACACACAAAGGTTTTTTATAAGTAAACTAGTTTTGAACAAAGTTTTAATGTAACCTTTAGTAGTTTTATTACGTCATAATGACGAACTAAAATGCAGAATTTATAAAATCACTTAAAACTTTCTTAAAGCATAAAAGCTTAAATATTTCCATTATACAAAAATGTTTGTGCTTAATATTAATGTTTTTGAATATTCTTCTTAACTGAAACTATCCGGATAAGTGAGCGTCTGGATAAGTGAGTAAGCACTGTACAAGTTAAGTATCTTAAAGCACAAATAACAAATTTATTAACATACTAAAACTAGTAATTTCTATTAAATTTAATTGTAGTCGAAATTTAACACCGATGAAGGTAGTACAAAACTTTAAAACTTTCACTGTTTTATAAATTTCAGCAGTATGAAAATATTTAATTATTTTCAAAATCTTACCATGTAGATTCATCTCTGTATGATTTTTTTGACCACGTATTGTAGCTGTTGTAGGGTAACTTGTTGCTGTTATTGTAGTAGTAGTTTCTGTATATTCATTTTTCTTTTGTGTATTTATGGTTTCTAGATGTTTATTGTTTTCTGTAGATTTTTCAACAAATTCAACGATTGTTTGAAATCCTTTATTAGTGACGTCACAGTCCGATTTGAACGAAAGTAATAGTTCACTGCTCGAAGTTTCAATTTCGCCTAATGTAGTAACTTCTCCCACGAGATAATATCCATAAGTCTCGCGTCATACAACAAAATTTCATCTGAATTTTGCTCTATTTGGATTTTTGTGACGTTTAGTTTTATGAAATACTTTGGTGAACACCTAATTAGCCATCTGTTAAAGTATTCAGATTAAATATTTCTTTAGGGAATTGCAAAATTAAACTTATTACTTTATTATATTAAAAGAGTAAAATATAAAGTTATGATGAAAAATTTTATATAATTTTAAAAGATTTAACTAAGAAGTTTTATAACATTATTTGTAAAGCTTTAGTACACCATCTAAAAGTTACTTAACAAACATAAAACTTTAGATCTATAAATATATACTATAGGTACTGTAAAAAAGGTTATTGCAAATATTTAAAATAACTGCAAAAAAAAAACACGACATCATCTTTTCTTACCTGTGTCTAGCTTCGTTTTTATCAAATGTTTGTTTATCAAAATTAGCAGAACTTATTACAGCATTTAGTTGTTGAAGATTTTCACTATTAAATTCAATAACAATTAGAAAGTTGTTTAGCTGTTTTTCGATCTCATCGCTTATTAGTTTGTAGCTTGTTAAAAACTTAGAAACTTCTCCTTACTGATAGTAATTTTCGACATTCCAGATAATTGCTCGTCATTAAAGAGGTGGTCATTTTAAAATTAATTTAATTTTTAGTCATATGTTTAATAAAATAGTTTAAATTAATAAGTTTTACTCCTTTGAATATTTTTTTAAATAATCAGTTTCTTTGTGGTTGTTTGACCAAGTGTTTTCAAAACTTGACTATACTAATTTAAGGTTAAAACACAATTATAAACTAACCTTTTAAAGTAAAAAACTTTAAGGTAGTTATTTCAGGACTTTCTGCTAATAAACTGGTTTCAATTTTTTTAGAACTTAAATTTAATACGTCAATATTTTGTGGCAAGTACAAGTAATAAGTAATAGATTGTGGAGACATCCCATAGTTATTCACTTTGATTTCAATAGAATCTTCTAAGCTACTATCGTTCCGAAACTGTTCAATTAATAACTCATTTTAAACTTGTTTAATTAAGTGTGATTATACTTATAAAAACTTTCGTTTTACATTACTTGCTAGCAAAATTGTATACAATGATATAAACCTTCGGTTTATTATAAAACTGTTATGTTGCATTTTATGTTATGTAAATTTCAATAAAATATTTTTTAAAGAGTATAAACGAAATAAAACAACAAAATTAATACTCTTTTTATGTGTAAATGATAATTTTAGTAAATCAGTTAAAAAATATTGTTTGACTCTAAACTAAATAGTGTAATTATGCATCAATTTCTATATCCAACTAAAACTTTAACGTCTTTTCTAAACTCGATTGTTTAAAAATAGTAAAAGTTTAAATGCATAAAACACAAAAGAAAAAACATAAAAATTATTCTGATAAATGAAATGTCATCAAACATAATCAATTAAAAGTAATTACATTTTATTATACAATAAAGACAATATTTATTAAAAATTGATTAACCGAAACGAAGTCATTAGTTGTCCGTTTTACTTCACTGATTTTCATTGTAACTGTCATAGCGATAAAAATTATCAATACGATGCAAGATAAATTGTTCATTCTTATGTTTAGTGTCAAAATAAAATGAAAACAAGATTTTGCTTTTGTAAAAACTTACTATTGAATGAAGAGCTGTTAAAGTATTTTAAACGATTTTCTTATTTACGTTTTTTTTATAAGAAAATACTAGTATTTTATTGAATAAATTTAACTTTTAGTTTTGTAAACATTTAATAAACGAAACTTTTTCTTAAATTTAGTTAAAATACAGTTAGTCTAATTAAAGTTTTATATGATTAAACCTACATGAACTAAATTTTATAGATTGATTCAGTTTTTTTTTTCAACTATGTGCAAATATAGTTATTTAAGATGATTCAAGCAAATAACAAACCAAATTATTATTTGGTTTTGTTAAAAATATCTAATAATCTTATAGTCATTAAGAGTAAACTTAAAACTTATTAAAATTTAAAAAAAACAAAATTAAACTAATGTTTTAGTGTTTGACAAAGTTTTCTGTGCACAGTAGAAAGTAATCTACTTACAATATTATGTACGTAGGTTCATATTAAACTTATATGTTTTGATAAGTTGCTGGTTTTACTTATATACTGTTTCTTTCCCTTGTTTTCTTATTATTTTAAGGACATATCTTATATAAAAACAAATGTTAAAAAGTCATAACTGCTAAACTTCGTACAGAAGTTATTTTTAAATTGTTCCGTTTATTTTACGTAAAAGATCAAAATAAGCCAACTGTTAATAAAAAATTTAAAAACAATAAATCAAGTTTTTACTAAAAATAATTATTTTTAACCTTTACTATATATCAAATAAGTTAAACGCATTGGTTTTTGTTACCGATTACAAAGTTACAGAACAAACAGGTGAGACCTAAGTAGTTAGAAGTAAGTATTTACTATATATTCACTAAAAAGAATTGTAACAGGTGCAATTTAAAGGTTAAATTTTACAAAAGATCTTTTAGGGCTGCCCGAAAATAACTTTAAAATAAGAAAAATTGTAGTTGAAATAAATTTATTTTAGTTGTGCGTAATGCGTAGTTTAAATATAGGTTAACTATTTATATTAAATTCGGAGTTTAAAATATCACATGGTATTGTGTCAAAAAATATTAAAGTATCGATTTAAGCACATCTTATGTATCGTTTAAGAAGCTCCACATATCAAGCATATGATACTTGAGTACTTTGTAAACTCATTTAGATCTTATCAATTACTAGTTTTAAAAATTATTTTATAAACAATAAAAAAGATCCACTTTTAAAATTAACTTGGATGTAAAAATGTATTTAAATAAAAGGTTTGATGCTTACTGCTGTGAATCCTTATATACTAAAAAAGCCGTTGTTAAAAACTATTTATTTTTATTAACAAACACTTATCTTAAACCTATTTAGAAGAATTTTAAGAATTGCGTTAAATCTTTTAATTTGTTTTAAAGGAGGTATTAATCAATTCTCTAGCAACTGCTGCAAATTTAACTAATCGGTATTTATGGACAGAATTAACTAAATAGATTGTGTTTGTGTTTTAAAATTTAATTTTTTTACTTGATAATACTTACAAAACTAAAAATATTTTACTAGGAATAGGATTAAAGATTTGTTAAAACAATCTAATAAATATACTTTTTTCAATATATGTACGATTATTAAAAATTTAAATTTCCAAAAGTGATAAATAGGACATTATCAATTTGATTAGTTAACAAATTAACAACAAAGAAGGCGTGTGAAGAAGTGTAAAAATACTTTTTTTTTGTTTTAATTATTTTAGATAAAATTATTTGTAAGCCATTAGTTATTTTTTTAATTATATATGTTTTTCTTAGTTTTTTAAGTGTAAGTTATATTAAAGTTGAGGCCGTTTAAGCACTTTTTCAGAATTTAAATTGTTTATATTTGAACTTTAATAAAACTATTTAAGTACAATAAATAAAAGAAAGTTTAAAAGTTTTGTAGATAATACGGCAAAATCTAATATTAAACTTTCTTTTCAAAAAAATTTTCAATGTATTTGTTAAACTTAGACTTATGTATTTATATAACTAATTTTAATGTTTATAGGAGATATAAGTCTTTTTTATGTTTTAAATAATTCTAAAGAATACAAAAAAATATTATTTATTCAAATTTAAATTATTTTTATTACTACTTATAAAAAAAATTAAACTATTTTTTTTAACTATCTTTTTAAACATTAATTCATAACTACTAATAATCTCACATTTTGGTATAAGAAAGTTATTAAAGTGCCTTGATTAATTATAATTTTTATATTTTATTTCGTAGTTATATCTATAACAAAGCTATTAAGTACATTATGTCTTGATATTTCTAACTAAAAAAAATAACAAAAATATAATTATATATAATAATTTTTTTTAATAACTATTTTAAGTTTTTTTGTGTAAAAGCTTTTAATAATACTTATTAATTTTAATTTAGCTTTTCACTAGATAACTGTCTAAATTTTCTCAGGTACATAAAAATTTTTAAATATTCAACAGTTTGAAAATATTAGTAAAACAAAAAGCAATGTCTTAATATGTAATCAAGTTCTTTAATGTTTAGCAAACAAAAACTTAAATATAAACCTAATTCCTGTTTTTATTTACAATGTGAAAACGTTGCCAATGATGTACATGAATAAAAAATATTTTATACATAGAAACTTAAAACAAAATACTAATCAAACTTATAAGTAAACTTGTCTTAATAACAGAAAAACATATTCAATGATATGTAAAAAATAGTTAGTTAAAGATTTCCAATTATGATAATTTAAATTGAAACACAATTAAAATCAAATAAAAGTTATATAATGGAAAACAAACCAACATGAAAAATCAAAACAATAGCTGAAGTACTAGGAAATACTATGTTAAGCTTTTATTCTGAGTTTCAATGTATGTTCAACAGTTTGAATTTCGCAATAATTGAATAAGGATTTTTATTTTTTATGTTCTTATTAGATATTTTAAAAAGTAAATTTAGCTTTTTTTACAAAACTTATAAAATATAATACAAGTAATTAGTTTAAAAGTAGTTCTAATTTTACAATGAAATTTTGTTTGTCAAACTTAAGGTTTTAATAAAACTTTTAGTTGTAAAAGTTGTAGGTTTTGTACACACTCCAAGGATATAAAAATTAATAGTTTAATTTAATTGTGCAGTTAAAGGTTGTTAAAAGTTATTTAAATTAAAATCATTGATTATTAACTCGTTATTTACTTTCGCTCAACTTTCATACGAATACATTTTCAAGGATCTGTCTACTATCCATATGAAGTTTCAAGGACCTATTTTGACAAACATCATTATTCTACTTGTTCAGAATGCATCCAATATACATGAAACCTACATGATGAAGTAAAAAAAGTTGCATATAATAGATAAAGTTTTCTTTTTTTTATTACAAAATAGTATTTTTACTTTTTTTACAGTTTTTAATGTTAGATAAAAGCTAGTTTGTATGTATATAACTACACATGCAGAACTTTTATTTAATATCTAATTAAAATATTAACAAAATTAATTTTACGGGTAAAAATTGTAACTAGTTATGAGTTTTAAGAGCACATTTATAACTTTAAAAGTAAACAACTTAATGCTATTAATTTTATTAAAAACATTATATGAGTATAATACATCAGTAAAAAATAATTTAGAAAATTTTTAGCAATAGTAATGCCACATTTGATATTTACACTCCAAAAATAGATTTTCTTAGGCAGAGCTAGTTATTACTTAAACGTCCTTTAATTAATTATGATGCATCAGTAACAAATCATCTTAAAAAACTTAGCAACAGAAATGTAACATTTAAAGTAGGCCGTAAATACATCAAATGTGGATGTCATTTTCACCTTAATTTTGCTGTCAAGGCTTTTTAGGCAAAGCTGATTATTACTTAAGCGACCTTGAATTGCTAATTATTGGTACTAAATTTTATATAGTTTTTAACTATTTTTACTTAATATACACATGATGATTTAAGTATAGGAAGCTACCTAGTTTACAACAACATTTAACGACAAAACAAGCTTTAAATATTTGGTCTAATGATCTGGTTTGCTAAAAAAAACCTTTAGGTTATCGAGTCATACTCCACAGATAAAGTTTGATGTTCTTTTTTGTTACACAATCTCAAAATTGACGAAAACTTAAATTATGAAAGCTCTATGGAGGTTTTAAATAAACAGTTTATTAGAACAGAAGTAATTATGGTAAGTATGAGGCAAAAAGTTACTTCTTAGTTTTTTAAGTTTACAAAGCTAGTAAAAAGCTGGTAATTATCATTGTTTTCAATTTTGAGGTTTCTTATCAGCTATTCAAAAATAAAATTGTTTACTAAAACGAATCAAAGGAAAAACATCTTTATTGAAGGAAAACTATCTTATAAAAGTTAAGATTATCAACTTAAACCTTTGTACGTTCTGTAAAAGCACTGATATTTTAATGAGTAAAATTGTAATTACTAACTCTTGCACACTTACATTAATTTAAGTTTGTTTAATTTAAATTTTTTAAAAAGTTTGTTAACTATTGAATTAATTGTTATCACTGTTGAAACACTAATAATTTTGTACAATTAAAGTGTTGGTCAATAATTCTTTCACACTCAAAACAAAATTCCAACAGTACAACGTCGGTGCAATGGAGCTCGGCTTGGATCTACCAGATTTTCCGGAAATCAGCCAACCGTGCAAAAAATAGTGTGAAATCAGCGAACTTGTATAATTAAGATTCTGACGAATATTATAAGATACATGGTTGGTAAACAAAAGATGTAAGTATTATTCAGAAGAAGACTGCATTCAGATTCTCCTGTGTGTTTTACAATAAATTATTCTACCTTTTACAAATATATTCTAATAATGTTAATTCTTATAACTCTTGTATGTATAACTTTTGTTTAAAAAAAGCATCTGAAGCTTAGATTTTTATTATAGATTCATTAATATTTTTTTACAATTAGTTTAAAGATTTCTGTATAATTTACTTTCAAAAAAAAAAACCTAAGAAACATCTTTTATCAAAAAGTGTCGACAATTTAAAACATTAAAGTCTCTATCATTTGTTATTTAAAAAATAAATTTTATTGTTATTTTAAATTTTAAATTAAATCTCAAAAATAAAACTACTTTAATGTTTTATCTTTTTTTTTTAAACTTCCAAAGTTAAATAAAAAGTATGAACTGTTTGACAATTCAAACCAACTTTAAACATATAAAAGTTCAAACTATCCTAATAAAAGTTATTATGTGTTTATTTAGAATTTAAAAGAAGAAATAAAGATTTTCCGATTTATATTGTTTTTCCGAGATTTACTAAAACTAAAAGTAATATTATTGAAACTAAAACTGTGACTAAAACTAAAACTGCGGCAGAGAATTTATAAAATAATCTAACTCGTAAATACCTACTGCCTTACTTTATTTTAAATTTATTAACCTAACTTATAAGTATTAGTTACTGTTTGATTATATTTAGTGATTATTTATAGGTAAACATATGGTAATACATTTTTTGTTGCTAAATATATCATCTGTATACAAAGTAATGTTTCCAAATTAATAAATATATTTCATTTACTACATTGTATTACGCATTTATTTTGTATAGAAAATGTATTTGAGGCAAAAAAAAGTTCAGAACATTGCCTTAATTATTAAATTTGATATGTGTGCGACAGTTTTCTTTAGTACTTTATGACGTCACTATGATCTATTCTCTTATAATGTTTAAAAACTACCTAAACTAAAAATACTTTTCAGTTTTAGTATTATTCAACG